>NC_091981.1:302606085-302827701 GCF_044704955.1 Pristiophorus japonicus
CTCTCTCTTCTCTACTCTCTCCCCCACATTTCTCTCTCTCCCCACTCTGTCTCTCTCTCCCTTTCCCACTTTCTCTCTCGCCCCCACTCTCTCTCTCTCTCTCTCTCCCTTTCCCCCACTCTCTCTCTCCCCTACCACTCTCTCTCTCTCTCCGTTGCACCACTCTCTCTCTCCCCCACTCTCTCTCTCTCTCTCCCTTCCCCCCCCACACACTCTCTCTCTCCCCCACACTCTCTCTCTCTCTCCCTTTCCCCCACTCTCTCTCTCTCTCTCTCTCCCTTTCACCACTCTCTCTCTCCCTTTCCCCCACTCTCTCTCTCTCCCTTTCACCACTCTCTCTCTCCCCCCACTCTCTCTCTCCTCTCTCCCCTCCCCCCCCCCACACACTCTCTCTCTCCCCCACACTCTCTCTCTCTCTCCCTTTCCCCACTCTCTCTCTCTCTCTCTCTCCCTTTCCCCACTCTCTCTCCCTCTCCCCATTCTCTCTCTCCCCCCCTACTCTCTCTCTCTCTCTCCCCCACACACTATCTCCTTCCGGCCACACTCTCTCTCTCTCTCCCTTTCCCCACTCTCTCTCTCTCTGTCTGTCCCTCTCCCCGCACTCTCTCTCTCTCTCTCTCCCTTTCCCCACCCTCTCTCTCTCTCTCTCCCCACACTCTCTCTCTCCCCCCCACACTCTCTTCTCTCTCCCTCTCTCCCTTTCCCCACTCTCTCTCCCTTTCCCCACTCTCTCTCCCTCCCCCCCATTCTCTCTCTCTCTCTCTCTTTCCCCCACACACTCTCTCTTTCCCTCTCCCTCTCTCTCTCTCTCCCCCACACTCTCTCCCCCCCTACTCTCTCTCTCTCTCCCCCTCTCCCTTTCCCCACTCTCTCTCTCTCTCTCCTCCCACACTCTCTCTCTCTCCCCCCACACTCTCTCTCTCTCTCTCCCTCTCCCCACTCTCTCTCTCTCTCACCCTTTCCCACCTGTTCCTGCCGCTTCTGCCAGCGCCCGCATGGACTCTCCGCCAGGATGTCGCTCTCATCCTCACTCTCCTCCTCTACCCGGGCCGGGCCGGCGGCGCTGCTCCCGGGCTGGGCCATGGTGCTGGGTTTGGGTCCGGAGCGGAGAGTGCGGGGGGAGGGACGGAGCGAGGCTGCGGGCGGGTCCTCGCACCGCCCGGTACCGCCCGGCACCGCCAGCGGGAGCGCACAGAGCGGCCAAAGTCCGCAACCCCCCTGTGATCCACTCCCACACTGATCCACTCTCACACTGATCCACTCTTATAGTGATCCTCCTCACAGTGATCCACTCCCACACTGATCCTCCTCACACTGATCCACTCTCACACTGATCCACTCTTATAGTGATCCTCCTCACAGTGATCCACTCCCACACTGAACCTCCTCACACTGATCCACTCTTGTAGTGATCCTCCTCACAGTGATCCACTCCCACACTGATCCTCCTCACACTGATCCACTCTTGTAGTGATCCTCCTCACAGTGATCCACTTGCACAGTGATCCTCCTCACACTGATCCACTCTTGTAGTGATCCTCCTCACAGTGATCCACTTCCACACTGATCCTCCTCACACTGATCCACTCTTGTAGTGATCCTCCTCACAGTGATCCACTCCCACACTGATCCTCCTCACACTGATCCACTCTTGTAGTGATCCTCCTCACAGTGATCCACTCACACACTGATCCTCTTCACACTGATCCACTCTCACACTGATCCTCCTCACACTGATCCACTCTTATAGTGACCCTCCTCACAGTGATCCACTCCCACACTGATCTTCCTCACACCGATCCACTCTCACACTTATCCTCCTCACAGTGATCCACTTCCACACTGATCCACCTCCACGCTGATCCACTCTCACAGTGATCCCCTCAAATAGATCCATTCTAACATGGATCCCCTCAATGATCCACTCACAGTTACCCTATCACACTGATCCCCTCAATGATCCTCTCTCACACAGATCTGCTCTCACAGTGATCTTCTCTCACAATGATCCCCTCTTATAATGATCTCTCTGTTAAACCCATCCGGCAGTGATCAACTCTTACAGCGATCCACTCTCACAATTATACACTCTGAATGATCTCTCACAATCATCTCCTCTCCGTGATCCTCTTTCACAGTGACCCACTCTCATAGTGATCCTCTCACAGTGATTCACCATTACAGTGATCCCTTCTGGCAGTGATCTCATTTCACAGTGGCCCCTTCTGACAGTGATCTAATCTCAGTGATACACTCTCACAACCATACACTCTCTTATAGTGATCCACTCTCACAATGATCCACACTAAGTGATCCTATTTCCCAGTGATCACCTCTCACATTGATCTTCTCTCATGGTGATCCCCTCTCACAGTGATCCCCTCTGTATGTGATCCATTATTATGTGTGATCTATACTCACAGGGATCCACTCTCACAGTGACCACCATCACTATGATCCCTTCTGACAGTGATCCCATCTCACAGTGATCCCTTCTCACAGTGATCTACTCTCACAGTGAGCTCCCCTTACAGTGTTACACTCTCACGATACACTCTCAGACATATCCTCTCATAGTGATCCCCTCTCTCAATGGCCCCCCTTATGATGATCTCCTCAGTGATCCCTTCACATAGTGATCTCCTCTCACAGAGATCCACTCTCACAGTTATCCACACTTACAGTACTCCAGTCTCAGTGATCCTCTCTCAAAGTGATCACCTCTCACACTGATCCACTCTCAATGACCCCTCTCAGTTATCCTCTCCCACAGGAATCTTCTCTCACAGTGATACCTTCTTACAGTGATCCCCTCTCACAGTGATCCCCAGTCCCAGTGATTCCCTCTCACATTGAGCTTCTCTCATGGTGATTCCCTATCACAGTGATCACATCTCACAGTGATCCCCGGTCCCAGTGATCCACTCTCACATTGATCTTCTCTCATGGTGATCCCCAATCACAGTGATCCCCTCTCACAGTGATTCCCTCACAGTGATTCCTTCACAGTGATTCCCTCTCAAAGTGATCCTGTTTTACAGTGATCCACCTCAGTACTTCCCTCACACTGATCCACCCTCACAGTGATCTCATCTCATAGCAAACCTCTCCAACAGTGATCCACTCTCACAGTGACACCCTCTCACAATTAATCGCTCTCACAGTGATCTCCTCTCACAGAGATCCACTCTCACAGTGATCCAGCCTCAAAGTTATACACTCTCATACCATGATCGTGGCTCAGCAGAGGCGAGGGCCCAGGGGCAGCACGGACCAGCCCACACTGCGATATGTGAGCGCACTGGGTCCATGCAACAGAGCAGGTCTCCAGTGGTCCTGGTTAATCCTCGCCACTGGACCAAGACCTCGCTCTGTCAAGCCCGTGTGGTGGCTGGTGTGCAACGGTCACCCCACGTTAAAACAATCCACCCACAGGCATCTTCCACCCTTCAACATATAGTTCAGGACCTGGAATATTAGCTCCTTCATTGAAACACCTGTGAACTCATCCTGTTTTGGCGTGGAAGCAAGTCATCCTCGCTTCGAGGGACCACCCAAATACTAATAGTATTAACCTTCCAAAGTGAACTCCATTCACTGTGATCCCCTCCCACACTGATCCGCCCTCACAGTGATCATCTCTCACAGTGATCTTCTCCAACAGTGATCCACTCTCACTGATCCCTTCTCACAATGATCCCCTCTCAGTAATTCTCCCTCACAGTGATCCCCTCTCACGGTGATCCCTCTCACAGTTATCTGCTCACACTGTGACCTCCTCTCATGGTAATCCACTCCACCAGTGATCTCCTCTTACTACAGTGATCCCTCACATAATTATGCCCTTTCGCAATGGTCCCCTCTCACATGAATCCCCCCCGACATCGATCCACTCTCATAGTGATCCACTCACAAAGTGATCTCCTCTCACGGTGATCCACTATCACAATGATACAAACCCAATGATCCAGTCATAGTGAACATCTCTCAATGATCCACCCTCAAAGTAAGTTCCAATCACAGTGATCCACTATCATAATGAAACACACAAAGTGATCTAGTCACGGTGATCCCCTCTCAGTGATCCACCCTCACAATGATCTCCTCTCACAGTGATCCACTCTCACAATGATCCAATGTTAGTGATTTCTTCTCACGTTGATCTCCTCTGTTATCCCCTCGACAGTGATTCACTCACAGTGATCCCTTCTCACGATGATCCCCTCTCACTGTGATCTTGTCTCACCGTGATCTCCTCTCACTGTGACCTAGTCTCATGGTGATCCCCTCTCAGAGCAATCTCCTCTGAGTGATCTCCTCTCACAGTATCCCCTCTTACAGTGATCTCTCACATAATTATGCCCTTTTACAGTGACCCTGATCACACTGATCCCCTCTTACAATGAACCACTCTCACAGTGATCTCCTCACAGTGATCCACTCTCACAGTGATCTCTGCTCACAGTGATCCCCTCTCAAAGCTATAAACTCTCACTGTTATGCACTCTCAGAGTGAACCTCTCTCCCAATGATTCCCACTCACAAGGATCTCCTCTCAGTGATCTCCTCTCACAGAGAACCACTCTCAGAGTGATCCAACCTCACAGTTATCCCCTCTCAGAATGTTCTCCACTCATAGTAATCCTCTCTCATACTGATCCACACTCACAGTGATCTCCTCTCACCACGATCTCCTCTCACACTGATCCATCCTCACAGTGATCTCCTCTTACTGTGATCTCTCTGAAAATGATCCCCACTCACAGTGATCCCCATCATCGTGATCCACTCTCACAGTGAACCACTCTCACAATAATCCCCTCTCACAGTAATCCACCCTCACAGCGATTCCCTCTCATAGTGATCTCTACTCACAGTGATCCACTCTCAGTGAACCACCCTCACAATGATCCTCCCTCACACTGATCCACCCTGTTATGTATGTAAACGTTACTAGTGTGTAAGACTTGCCTCTACCATGCTGCTTCCTCACTCTGGAGTTATATTAAAGAGACCAAGGTCACAATAGTTTGAGCTTACAGTATACAGTCTTGTGGAGTTATTCTGAACATAACAATTGGCGACGAGTAACAGATCACGAACTTTCATACGGTTATGGCTGCCGTTGGAATTCTTGAGAGATTTGTTGAGGGTGATGATTGGGAAGACTTCATTGAGCATCTTCACCAGTACTTCATGGCCAACGAGCTGGATACGGAAGGTACCGCGGTCAAGTGCAGGGCGATTGTCCTCACCGTTTGTGGGTCCACGATATGTGGCCTCATCAAAAATCTGCTAGCACCGACGAAGCCAACGGACAACACATATGCAGAGTTGTGCACGCTGGTTCGGGAACACATCAAACCGAAGGAGAGCATCTTAATGGCCAGGTATCGCTTTTACATGCACCATCGTTCCGAGGATCAGAACGTGGCGAGCTGTGTCGCCGACCTAAGATGCCTTGCGGGACCGTGCGTATTTGCTGGATTTTTGGGGGAAATGTTGTGGGACTTTTTCGTGCTTGGAATCAGCCACGAGGTCATTCTTCACAAAGTGCTGTCTGCCGAATGCCCAGATCTGAGCAAGGCCATCACGATAGCCAAGGCTTTCATATACACGAGCGATAACATCAAACAGATATCTTTGCAGCATCGAAGCTCACCGGCAAGTACTGTGCATAAAATAACGCCTTCAGCAGGCAGAACTGTACATGGCAGGGCCTACACGCCTGCAGAAGCCAGACTTAGGATGACTCAGAGTCCACTGTGGGGTGTGAATGTAAATCCATTAACACCGTGTTGGTGCTGCGGGGGCAGTCATAGAGTCCATCAATGTCGATTCAAGCACTACGTGTGCAAAGGCTGCGGAACAATGGGGCACCTCCAGCGAATGTGCAAACATAAGAACATAACAGAAGAACATAAGAACATAAGAATTAGGAACAGGAGTAGGCCATCTAGCCCCTCGAGCCTGCTCCGCCATTCAACAAGATCATGGCTGATCTGGCCATGGACTCAGCTCCACTTACCCGCCCGCTCCCCGTAACCCTTAATTCCCTTATTGGTTAAAAATCTATCTATTTTGACTTGAATACATTCAATGAGCTAGCCTCAACTGCTTCCTTGGGCAGAGAATTCCACAGATTCACAACCCTCTGGGAGAAGAAATTCCTTCTCAACTCGGTTTTAAATTGGCTCCCCCGTATTTTGAGGCTGTGCCCCCTAGTTCTAGTCTCCCCGACCAGTGGAAACAACCTCTCTGCCTCTATCTTGTCTATCCCTTTCATTATTTTAAATGTTTCTATCAGATCACCCCTCATCCTTCTGAACTCCAACGAGTAAAGACCCAGTCTACTCAATCTATCATCATAAGGTAACCCCCTCATCTCCGGAATCAGCCTAGTGAATCGTCTCTGTACCCCGTACCAAAGCTAGTATATCCTTCCTTAAGTAAAGTGACCAAAACTGCACGCAGTACTCCAGGTGCGGCCTCACCAATACCCTGTACAGTTGCAGCAGGACCTCCCTGCTTTTGTACTCCATCCCTCTCGCAATGAAGGCCAACATTCCATTCGCCTTCCTGATTACCTGCTGCACCTGCAAACTAACTTTTTGGGATTCATGCATAAGGACCCCCAGGTCCCTCTGCACCGCAGCATGTTGTAATTTCTCCCCATTCAAATAATATTCCCTTTTACTGTTTTTTTTTCCAAGGTTGATGACCTCACATTTTCCGACATTGTATTCCATCTGGCAAACCTTAGCCCATTCCCTTAACCTATCCAAATCTCTTTGCAGCCTCTCTGTGTCCTCTACACAACCCGCTTTCCCACTAATCTTAGTGTCATCTGCAAACTTTGTTACACTACACTCTGTCCCCTCTTCCAGGTCATCTATGTATATTGTAAACAGTTGTGGTCCCAGCACCGATCCCTGTGGCACACCACTAACCACCGATTTCCAACCCGAAAAGGACCCATTTATCCCCACTCTCTGCTTTCTGCTGGCCAGATAATTCTCGATCCATGCTAATACATTTCCTCTGACTCCGCGTACCTTTATCTTCTGCAGTAACCTTTTGTGCGGCACCTTATCGAATGCCTTTTGGAAATCTAAATACACCACATCCATCGGTACACCTCTATCCACCATGCTCGTTATATCCTCAAAGAATTTCAGTAAATTAGTTAAACATGATTTCCCCTTCATGAATCCATGTTGCATCTGCTTGATTGCACTATTCCTATCTAGATGTCCCGCTATTTCTTCCTTAATGATAGTTTCAAGCATTTTCCCAACGACAGATGTTAAACTAACAGGCCTATAGTCACCTGCCTTTTGTCTGCCCTCCTTTTTAAACAGAGACGTTACATTAGCTGCTTTCCAATCCACTGGTACCTCCCCAGAGTCCAGAGAATTTTGGTAAATTGTAACGAATGCATCTGCTATAACTTCCGCCATCTCTTTTAATACCCTGGGATGCATTTCATCAAGACCAGGGGACTTGTCTACCTTGAGTCCCATTAGCATGTCCAGCACTACCCCCCTAGTGATAGTGATTGTCTCAAGGTCCTCCCTTCCCACATTCCTGTGACCAGCAATTTTTGGCATGGTTTTTGTGTCTTCCACTGTGAAGACCGAAGAAAAATAATTGTTAAAGGTCTCAGCCATTTCCACATTTCCCATTATTAAAACCTCCTTCTCATCTTCTAAGGGACCAACATTTACTTTAGTCACTCTTTTCCATTTTATATATCTGTAAATGCTTTTACTATCTGTTTTTATGTTTTGCGCAAGTTTACCTTCGTAATCTATCTTTCCTTTCTTTGTTGCTTTCTTCGTCATTCTTTGCTGTCATTTAAAATTCTCCCAATCTTCTAGTTTCCCACTAATCTTGGCCACCTTATACGCATTGGTTTTTATTTCCTTGGTTATCCACGGCTGGTTATCCCTTCTCTTACTGCCCATCTTTTTCACTGGAATATATTTTTGTTGCGCACTATGAAAGAGCTCCTTAAAAGTCCTCCACTGTTCCTCAGTTGTGCCACCGTTTAGTCTGTGTTCCCAGTCTACGCCAACTCTGCCCTCATCCCACTGTAGTCCCCTTTGTTTAAGCATAGTACGCTCGTTTGAGACACTACTTCCTCACCCTCAATCTATATTATAAATTCAACCATACTGTGATCACTCATTCCGAGAGGATCTTTTACTAGGAGATCGTTTATTATTCCTGTCTCATTACACAGGACCAGATCTAAGATGGCTTGCTCCCTTGTAGCTTTTGTAACATACTGTTCTAAGAAACAATCCCGTATGCATTCTATGAATTCCTCCTCCAGGCTACCCCGTGCGATTTGATTTGACCAATCGATATGTAGGTTAAAATCCCCCATGATTACTGCCGTTCCTTTTTCACATGTCTCCATTATTCCCTTGATTATTGCCCGCCCCACCGTGAAGTTATTATTTGGGGGTCTATAAACTACGCCCACCAGTGACTTTTTCCCCTTACTATCTCTAATCTCCACCCACAATGATTCAACATTTTGTTCATTAGAGCCAATATCGTCTCTCACAACTGCCCTGATATCATCCTTTATTAACAGAGCTACCCCACCTCCTTTCCCTTCTTGTCTGTCTTTCCGAATTGTCAGATACCTCTGTATGTTTAATTCCCAGTCTTGGCCACCCTGCAACCACGTTTCTGTAATGGCCACCAAATCATACCCATTTGTAATGATTTGTGCCGTCAACTCATTTACTTTATTTCGAATGCTGCGTGCGTTTAGGTAGAGTGTTTTAAAACGAGTTATTCAACCATGATTTTTAGTTTTGACCCCTCCTGCAGCCCCTTTATATTCATACATATTGTCCCTTCCTATCACCTTGTGGTTTATACTTACCCCAGTGTTACTCTGCTCTGTTGCCTCCTACCTTTTGCATTCTTTCTTGGGATCCTGTTCATCTGAGCTCTTACCCACTCTAACTAGCTCAGAGCCCTCTCCTGTGTTCTGAATACTCCTTGCATTGAGGCACCGAGCTTTCAGGCTTGCCTTTTTATTACACTTTCACCCTTTAGAATTTTGCTGTACAGTGGCCCTTTTTGTTTTTTGCCTTGGGTTTCTCTGCCCTCCATTTTTACTCATCTCCTTTCTGTCCTTTGCTTTTGTCTCCTTTTTGTTTCCCTCTGTCTCCCTGCATTGGTTCCCATCCCCCTGCCATATTAGTTTAACTCCTCCCCAACAGCACTAGCAAACACTCCCCCGAGGACATTGGTTCCGGTCCTGCCCAGGTGCAGACCGTCCGGTTTGTACTGGTCCCACCTCCCCCAGAACCGGTTCCAATGTCCCAGGAATTTGAATCCCTCCCTGCTGCACCACTCCTCAAGCCACGTATTCACCTGAGCTATCCTGTGATTCCCACTCTGACTAGCACGTGGCACTGGTAGCAATCCTGAGATTACTACTTTTGAGGTCCTACGTTTTAATTTAGCTCCTAGTTCCCTAAATTCGTCTCGTACGACCTCATCCCGTTTTTTACCTATGTCGTTGGTACCAATGTGCACCACGACAACTGGCTGTTCACCCTCCCTTTTCAGAATGTCCTGCACCCGCTCCGAGACATCCTTGACGCTTGCACCAGGGAGGCAACATATCATCCTGGATTCTCGGTTGCGGCCGCAGAAACGCCTATCTATTCCCCTTACAATTGAATCCCCTATCACTATTGCTCTCCCACTCTTTTTCCTGCCCTCCTGTGCAGCAGAGCCAGTCACGGTGCCATGAACTTGGCTGCTGCTGCTCTCCCCTGATGAGTCATCCCCCCCCAACAGTACTCAAAGCAGTGTATCTGTTTTTCAGGGGGATGACCACAGGGGACCCCTGCACTACCTTCCTTGCACTGCTCTTCCTGCTGGTCTTCCATTCCCTAACTGGCTGTGGACCCTTCTCCTGCGGTAAGACCAACTTGCTACACGTGCTACTCACGTCGTTCTCAGCATCGTGGATGCTCCAGAGTGAATCCACCCTCAGCTCCAATTCCGCAACGCGGTCCGTCAGGAGCTGGAGGCGGATACACTTCCCGCACACGTAGTCGTCAGGGACACCGGAAGTGTCCCTGAGTTCCCACATGGTACAGGAGGAGCATATCACGTGACCGAGCTCTCCTGCCATGACTTAACCCTTAGATAGGCAACAATAATGCTAAAGTTTCCTCACTGTTATAGAAGAGAAAAAAGAAAAACTACTCACCAATCACCAGCCAATCACTTACCCTCTTGGCTGTGGCGTCACCTTTCTGTTTCTTTCTACTTCTTTTTTGCCTTCTCCCTGTAGCTGCACAAGTCACGCCTCACCACGCACCTCCTCACGCTGCTTCCGACTGTCACTGCGTTGGGCCTTTTATAGGCCTCTCACCGAACCCGGACTCACGCCTCACCACGCACCTCCGACACTGCTCCCGACTGTCGCCGCGTTGGGCCTTTTATAGGCCCCTCGCCGAACCCTGACTCACGCCTCACCACGCACCTCCGACGCTGCTCCCGACTGCCGCCGCGTTGGGCCTTTTATAGGCCTCTCACCGACCCCGGACTCACGCCTCACCACGCACCTCCTCACGCTGCTCCTGACTGTCGCCGTGTTGGGCCTTTTATAGGCCTCTCACCGACCCCGGACTCACGCCTCTACACGCACCTCCGACGCTGCTCCTGGTCTCACTGGCCTTTTATAGGCCTGACCAACTGACTCACGCTGCTCCCGACTCAGCGACGCACCTCCCGACCTCGCAGCCTTTTATAGGCCTCACCAACGGACTCACGTTGCTCCCGGCTCAGCTGTGACTCATCACGTGGCAGAGTCGGCAGAAGATTACCGATCCGGAGCGGATCACGCTGAACAAGCAGGAGAGGCAACTCAACCCGAGGCGGAAGATGAAGTGTATGGGGTACACACCTTCACCACCAAAAGCCCTCCGATAATGTTGAGAGTCAAATTAAATGGCATTCCAATTTCCATGGAATTGGACACGGGGGCGAATCAGTCAATTATGAGTCAGAAGGCTTTTGAGAAACTGTGGGGCAACAAGGCACAAAGGCCCAAACTCAGCCCGATTCTCACCAAGCTGCGCACTTACACCAAAGAGCTCATACCAGTCATTGGCAGTGCGGCAGTGAAGGTATTGTACGATGGAGCTGTGCATGATTTATCACTGTGGATTGTACCAGGCGATGGCCCAACGCTGTTCGGCAGAAGCTGATTAGGAAAGATCCGATGGAACTGGGACAACATCAAAGCACAGTCTTCGGTGGATGATGCCTCGTGCGCCTAAGTGCTAAACAAATTCTCGTCGTTATTTGAGCCAGGCATCGGCAACTTCACAGGCGCCAAAGTGCAGATCCATCTAGTCCCTGATGCACGGCCCGTTCATCACAAGGCCCGAGCGGTTCATATATGATGCGAGAGAAAGTCGAGATCGAGCTGGACAGACTTCAACGAGAGGGAAATTTTGCACTTATTGCTACGCAAGGGTGACGACTGGATTTGGGGTAAATCTTAAGGAACAGCCTTTAATAAAGCCAGAAACCTGCTATGCTCTAACAAGTTACTTGTATTGTAAACGATTAGTGCTAACTTGTGATGCATCTTCATACAGGGTCGGTTGTGTGTTACAGCAAGCCAATGTGTCAGGCAAACTGCAACCGGTTGCACATGCATCCAGAAGTGTATCTAAGGCTGAAAGAGCCTACAGTATGTTTGAGAAAGAAGCATTAGCATGCGTATACGGGGTTAAGAAAATGCACCAATACCTATTTGGACTCCAGTTCGAGCTCGAAACCAACCACAAGCCGCTCATTTCGCTGATCTCAGAAAGCAAAGGTATTAACACCAATGCTTCGTCCCGCAACCAAAGATGGGCACTAACGTTATCTGCGTATGACTATGTAATCCGCCACAGACCAGGCACTGAGAACTGTGCTGATGCCCTCAGTAGGCTACCATTGCCCACCACCGGGGTGGAAATGGCGCAACCCGCAGACTTGCTTCTTGTAAGGGATGTTTTTGAGAGCGAGGGGTCACCCATCATGGCTCCCCAGATCAGGACCTGGACTAGCCAGGACCCTATGCTATCACTAGTAAAAAGCTGCGTCCTTAATGGGAGCTGGTCGGCTGTTCCCGGGGAAATGCAAGACGAAATTAAGCCGTTTTACCGACGCAAGGATGAAATGTCCATCCATTCGGATTGTCTCCTATGGAGGAATCACGTGATTTTGCCAAAAAAAGGCAGGGAAACGTTTATACGCGACCTAGACAGTACCCACCCAGGCAGAGTCATAATGAAGGCTATTGTCAGGTCGCATGTTTGGGGCCCGGCATTGACTCGGAATTGGAGTCATGCGTACACCAATGTAACACTTGCTCACAGTTGAGCAATGCACCCAGGGAGGCCCCACTGAGTCTGTGGTCATGGCCCTCCGAACCACGGTCCAGGGTCCACGTAGATTTCGCTGGCCCCTTTCTAGGAAAGATGTTCCTTGTAGCAGTGGACACTTACTCTAAATGGATTGAATTATAATAATGTCATCATGTACGAAAGCTTCCGGGCCATGTTCGCCACCCATGCTTTGCCCGATGTCCTTGTTGGTGACAATGGACCATGTTTCACCAGCTCGGAATTCAATGAGTTCATGACCCACAATGGCATCAAGCATGTCAGGTCTGCCCCGGTTGAGCTCGCATCCAATGGTCAAGCGGAACGGGCAGTCCAAACTATCAAGCAGAGCTTGAAACGTGTTATCTCGGGTTCTGCTCAGTTACCGGATGTGACCCCAGTCGCTCACCGGGGTTCCCCCAGCAGAATTGTTAATGAGGAGAGCACTCAAAACCAGGCTCTCCTCAGTCCACCCAGATCTCAATGATCATGTAGAAACCTGGCGTCACCAGTATAACATGTACCACGATCGCGCGGCTGTATCACGTGACATTGAAGTTAATGACCTTATTCTTAATTACGGTTATGGTCCCAGATTGGTTGCCGGCACTGTGTTAGCCAAGGAGGGGAATAGAGTGTTTGTTGTCAAACTTTTGAATGGACAAACGTGCAGAAAGCACTTGGATCAGACTGTCGAGGAAATTTTAGCTTAAATTAACTCAGGCGGAGGCTTTCAGAGCCGTGCTTCGAGAGAATTTTATTTCCTAACAAGATATCTCGGAGAGTCCCCTCAGTCCGCACTGAGGCAAAACTCTGAGTTTTACAGAAAACCCGCGCTCTCTTTATACAGTTGAAACAGGAATTTTATCTAAAACACACCACACATGAGCATTAATCATACATCCTGTAAACACAAAGGTCATTCCAGGAGGCACACTTTATCTTGTCCTTGCATAGTTTCTCCCTGTCCGTTTTCTGATAAGCAGGGTATCTGGAAACTCATGTAAACACTAGATAGTCATGTATTTACAACATTCTTTGTGCCAAGATCTGAGAGGTTTGGGTGTTTTCTTTTCTAGCTCCACTAATTCTACAAACTCAGCAAAGAGTGAACTTAACCCTTTCCTTTATAATAGGACATAGATCGTTTTCTTCCACACAGACCAAACTGCGGTTCACTGACAACCCAGAACATTACCATCTATGATCCACCAACACACACCCAACCAGCAATCGACCTCACTGTCAACCACGAGGATGAACCCACCATGCCCGACAGTCCGATCAGACCAGCCACACTGCAGTGCAGCAATGATCCGACCCACTCACCCAGGCCAGGACTTCAACTCAGGCGATCGACCCGGGAACACAGAGCCCTGGATCGCCTCAACTTGTAAATAACTTAAATAACTTGTATCTAAGACTTTGGGGGGGGGGGGGGGGGGGGAGTGATGTTATGTATGTAAACTTTACTAGTCTGTAAGACTTGTCACCAGGAGGCGCACCTCTGGAGACTCAAGGGTCACCTGCACACCCCGGGCAAGCAGGTATAAAAGACAGTCTACCATGCTGCTTCCTCACTCGGGAGTTACATTAAAGAGACCAAGGTCACAACAGTTTGAGCTTACAACATGGTCTTGTGGAGTTATTCTGAACATAACACACCCTCACACTGATCCTCCCTACCAGTGATCTCCTCTCACACTGATCTCCTCTCACACTGATCTCCTCTTAGAATGATCCTCCCTACCAGTGATCCCCTCTCTCAGTTATCACCTCTTGCAGATATTGTCATTGAGTGATCTCCTCTCACAGTGTCCCCACTTACAGTGATACCCTCTGACTCTGATCCACTCTCACAGTTATCTCCTTCCACAATGATATCCTATCACAGCGATACATTCTCAATGATCTACTCTCATAGTGATCACCTCTCACACTGATGCATCTCACAGCGATCTACTCGCACAGTGATCTCCTCTCAGTGATCCCCTCTCAGAGTGATAGCCACTCACAGTGATCTCCTCTCACACTGTTCCTCTCACAGTGACCCACTCTCACAATGATCTCATCCCAAATAGATTTCTTCTCGCAGAGATCGACTCTCACAGTGATCCACTCTCAGCGATTCTCTCTCACCGTGATTGCCTCTCAATGAACCCTCTTACAGTGATCCCCTCTCACAATGATCCCATCTCACAGTGACATCCTCTCAGGGGATCCACTCTCCAAGTGATCCACTCTCCCAGTGATCTAATATCACAGTGATCCACTCACAGTGACCCACTCTCACAATTATCTCACCCCAAAGAGATTTTGTCTAGCAGAGATCCCCTCTCAGAATGATCTGCTCCAAGTGATCTCCTCACAGTATCCCCTTACAGTGATTCCCCTCTCACACCAATCCCCCCTCTGACAATGATCCACTCTCACAGTGATCGCCTCTCACAGTGATCCACTCTCACAATGATACACTTTCTGTGATCCCCTTACAGTAATCCATTCTCACGGTGATCAAAGTGACCACCTCTTACAATCACCCAGTTTAATTGTGATCCCCTCATTGTGATATTCATTCACAGTGATCCCCTCTCACAGTATTCCCGCTATCAATGCTCCCCTCACAATAATTGTCTTTCACAGTGACCCACTGCCAAAGTGATCCACTCTCATAGTGATCCTCCTTCATAGTGATCCACCTTCAGTAATCCAATCAGAGATCCACTCTCACAGTGAACCCCTCTCAGAGATCTCCTCCCACAGCGAACCCCTCTCACAGTGATCCACTCATACAGTGATTCACCCAAACAATGATCTACTCTCACACTGATACACTTTCACAGCCCTCACAGCGATGCTCTCCTACAGTGATCATTCACTGTGACCCCCTCTCAATGTGATCTCCTCTCACAGTGACCCTCTCCCACAATAATACTCTCTCACAGTGATCTCTCATAGTGATTCTCCATCACAGTGATTCCCTTTCAAATTGATCTCCACTCATAGTAATCCCCTTTCACACTTATCCACCTTCACAGTGATCCAATAGAAACATAGAAAATAGGTGCAGGAGTAGGCCATTCTGCCCTTCGAGCCTGCACCACCATTCAATAAGATCATGGCTGATCATTCACCTTAGTACCCTTTTCATGTTTTCTCTCCATACCCCTTGAACCCTTTAGCCGTAAGGGCCACATCTAACTCCCTCCTGAATATATCCAATGAATTGACATCAACAACTCTCTGCGGCAGGGAATTCCACAGGTTAACAACTCTCTGAGTGAAGAAGTTTCTCCTCATCTCAGTCCTAAATGGCTTACCCCTTATCCTAAGACTGTGACCCCTGGTTCTGGACTTCCCCAACATCGGGAACATTCTTCCTGCATCTAACCTGTCCAGTCCCGTCAGAATTTTATATGTTTCTATGAGATCACCTCTCATCCTTCTAAACTCCAGGCCCAGTCGATCCAGTCTCTCCTCATATGTCAGTCCAGCCATCCCGGGAATCAGTCTGGTGAACCTTCGCTGCACTCCCTCAATAGCAAGAACATCCTTCCTCAGATTAGGAGAACCAAAACTGAACACAATATTCCAGGTGAGATCTCACCAAGGCCCTGTACAACTGCAGTAAGACCTCCCTGCTCCTATACTCAAATCCCCTAGCTATGAAGGCCGACATATCATTTGCCTTCTTCACAGTGATCTCCACTAACAGAGATCCCTTCTCGTAGTGATCCCTTCTCATGGTGATCCACTTGCCTAGTTACACCCTCTCACATTGATCTGCTCTAATGGTGATCACTTCACAGTGATCCCCTCTCACAGTGATCCACTCACAATGATCCCCTCTCACAGTGAACTACTCTCATGGTGATCCACTCTCCCAGTGACTCCCCTTCACACTGATCCCTGCTGACAGTGATCCATTCTCAAAGTGATCTCCTCTTATAGTAATCTACTCTCACAGTGATGTACTCTCACACTGGTACACTTTCACAGTGAGCTGTCCCCACAGTGATGCCCTCTCACAGTGATCTCTCAGAGTGATTCTCTATCACATAGATCTACACTAACAGAGATCCCTTCTCACTGTGATCCCCTCACAGTGATCCCTTCTCATGGTGATCCACTTTCCCAGTGATACCCTCTCACATTGATCTCCTCTCACAGTGATCACCTTACACCATGATCCCTTCTTGCAGTGATCCCTCTTACTGTGATCCCCTCACAGTAATCCCCTCTCACAGTGAACTCCTCTCATGGTGATCCACTCTCCCAGTGAATCCCTCTCACACTGAACCCTGCTGACAGTGATCCTCTCTCACAGTGATCTCCTCTCATAGTGATCACCTCTCGTAGTGATACCCTCTCACATTGATTCAATCTCAGTGATCCCTTCTCACAGTGATCCAAATGATCCCCTCTCAAAATTATAAACTCTCACTACAATGCACTCTCACAGTGATCCTCTCTCCCAATGATCCCCCTCACACTGATCTCCTCTCACAGAGAAACACTATCACAGTGATCCACCTTCAGAGTGATCACCTCTCACAGTAATGCACCCTCACAGTGATCTAATTTCAATGATTTCCTCTCACAGTGATCGCCCCTCAGTGATCCCCTCTTGCAGTGACCTTTTGTCACAATGATCCACTCTCCCAGAGACCCCCTCTCAAAGTGATCCACTCAATGTGATATTCATTCAAAATGATCCCATTACAATGATCCCCTAACACAGTGATCCTCTCCCACAGTGATCCACTCTCATTGATTTCCGCTCACTGTGGCCGTCCTTCAGTGATCCCATCTTACAGTGATCCTTTGTCACAACTATCCCCTCTCAAAGTGATCTCCACTCACAGTGAACCCTTGTCACAGTGATCCCCTATCTCAGTGATCCACTCTCACAGAGATCCAATCTCATAGTGATCTCCACTCACAGTGAACCCTTGTCACAGTGATCCCTTATCTCAGTGATCCACTCTCACAGAGATCCAATCTCATAGTGATCTCCTCTCACAGTGGTCTCCTATCAGTGATGCCCCCTGACACAGATTTCCTCTCAAAGAGATCTCCTCTCAGTGATCCAGTCACAGTGATCCAACCTCACAATGACATCCTCTCACGGTTATTTCATCTCACAGTGATGCCCTCTCAGTGATCTATCACTGTGACCCCTTTCAATGTGATCTCCTCTCACAGTGATCTCCTCGTACAGTGACCCCCTCTCAGAATAATGCCCGATCACAGTGATCTCTCATAGTGATCCACTCTCTCAGTGACCAACCTCACAGTAATCCACTCTCAGTAATCACCTCTCACTGTGGTGAACTAACAATGATTTCCTCAGTGTGATGTCCTCTCAATGCACACCTCTCAAAGTGATCCACTCTCTCAGTGATCCACCTTCACAGTGATCCATTCTCTCAGTGATCCACCATCACAGTGATCAACTCTCTCAGTAATCCACCATCGCAGTGATCAACTCTCTCAGTGATCCACTATCACAGTGATCCACTCTCTCAGTGATCCACCATCACAGTGATCCACTCTCTCAGTGATCCACCATCACAGTGATGCCTTTCTGACAGTGATTTTGTCTCAGTGATCCCGCCTGACAGTGGAATTGCTCCCCCAGTGATCCACTCTCCCAGTGATCATCTCACAGTGATCCACTCTAAGTAATCCCCTATGACAGTGATCCACTATCAGCAAGTTTCTCTCAATGTGATTGCCTCACGACGAAACCCGCTCACAGTGATCCTCTTTGAAAGTGATCCCCACTCACATTCATCTCCACTCACGGTGATCCTCTCCCACATTAATCTAGCTTCACAGTGATCCCTTCTAACAGTGATCTCCTCTCACTATGATCCATTTTGACGGTGATCCATTCTCACAGTGATCACCTCTGACAGTGATCCCCTCTGACAGTGATCCCCTCTGACAGTGATCCCATCTCACAGCGATCTCCTCTCACACTGATTGCTGGAGGGGTCTATTACGAGGGGGCATAGTTTTAAGGTGGGTGGTGGAAGGTTTAGAGGGGATTTGAGGGGGGCCTCTTCCCGCAGAGGGTTGTGGGGATCTGGAACTCGCTGTCTGGAAGGGTGGTGGATGCAGAAACCCTCACCACTTTTAAAAGGTGCTTGAATGGGCACTTGAGGTGTCACACTTGTGTGAGGCGGACTGGTTGGGCTGGGTGCTCTTTGCCTTTCTGTTATTGGTCACAGGTTTATATGTAACCTTCAGGGCTGCTGACCGAGGGCCGTGCGGCTCTTTGTCGACCGGCGCGGAATGGCCTCCTTCTGCGCTGTAAATTTCTATGTGTCTATGATTTCCTCTCAGAGTGATGCCCAGTACAGTGATCCATTCAGTGATCAAACCTCACAGGGTTCCCCTCTCACGGTGATCCCCTGTCACAGTGATCAACTAACAGTAATTTCCTCTCACCGTGATCTCCTCTCAATGCACCCCTCTCAGATGCTCCACTCTCACAGTGATCTCCACTTACAGTGATCCCCTCTCTCAGTTATCTCCTCTCAGTGATCTTCTCTCACACTGATACACTTTCACAGCGATCCTCACTCACAGTGATTCCCTCCTACAGTGATAACCCACTGTGACCCCCATTCAATGTGATCTCCTATTACAGTGATCTCCTCTCACACTGATTCTCTCTCACAGTGATTCCCTCTCAGAGTGGATAACTGAAAGTAAATGACTAGAGATCCCTATGAGAGGGATCATTGAGAAGAAATCATTTTGAGAGTAGAAAAGTACTCATAGTAATCCCCTTTCACACTGATCCACCCTCACAGTAATCCAACATCACAGTGATCTCCACTAACAGTGATCTCTCTCACAGTGATACCCTCTCACAGTGATCCACTCGCAATGAACCTCTCTCACAATTATCCTATCACGGTGATTTCCTCTCATGGTGATCCACTCTCCTGGTGATCCCCTCTCTGAGTGACCTCCTCTCACAGTATCCCCTCTTACAGTGATCCTTCGCGAAATTATGCCTTTTTACACTAATCCCCTCTGCCAGTGGTCCACTCTCATAGTGATCTCTCACAGTGATCCAGTTTCACAATTGTATACACTCAGTGATCTCATCTAATAGTGATCCACTCTGCCAGTGATCTCCTCTTACACTGATATCCCCTGAATGATCTCCTATCAGTTATACCCTCTCACAGTGATCAACTCTTACACCGATCCCCTCTAACAGTGATCCACTCTGCCAGTGATTGCGTCGCACAATGATCCCCACAGTGATTTCCTCTCATGATGATCTCATCTCAGTGACCCCTTCTCAGTGATCCACTCTCAGTGTTTTGACTCTCAAAGTGATCTACTCTCAATGATCCCCTCACAGTGATCCCCCTCTCATAGAGATCTTTCTCTAGTAATTTCCTTTCACAGTTATCCACTCAGAGTGATCCACCCTTACAGCCATCACAATTCAAATTGATCTCCACTCAGAGTGACACACTCTATCAGTGATTACCTCTCACAGCGATCTGCCCTCTCAGAGATTACCTCTCACAGTGATCTGCCTCCTCTAATTTCCTCTCCAAGTGATCCATTCACAGTGAATCACCTTCACAGTGATCCCCTCTTACAGTGATCCTCTCTCACAATGATCCTCTCTCAGTGATCCACGTGCACAGTAATCTCCTCTCATAGTGTTCTCCTCTTAGTGTTCGCCTCTCAGTGATCCCCTCTCATGGTGATCTCCTCTCGCACTGATTTCCTCTCCCAGCGATCCACTCTCCCAGTGACCCCCTCTCTCAGTGATCCCCTCTCATGGTGATCTCCTCTCGCACTGATTTCCTCTCCCAGCGATCCACTCTCCCAGTGACCCCCTCTCACAGTGATCCGCTCTCAGCTTTCTATGCTCAAAGTGATCTCCTCTCAATGATCCCCTCTCACAGTTGTCCACTCACAGTGACCCACCCTCACAACAATACTCTCTCAAAGAGATCTCTACTCACAGTGACCCCCTCTCAGAGATCCCCTCTCATAGTAATCTGCTCTCATGGTAATATCCTATCCGTGATCCCTCTAACAGTGATCCACTCTAACACTGATTGCATTTCAGCGTGAACCCTCTCACAGTGATCCGCCCTCACAGAGATCCATTCTCACAGTTATACACTCAGAGTGATCCCCTCTCACAGTGATCCCCTCTCACAGTGATCCACTCACAGTGATGTCCTCCTACAGTGATCTCTTACTGTGACCCCCTTTCAATGTGATCTCCTTTCACAGTAACCCTCTCTCACAGTACTTCCCTCTCACAGTGATCCCTCATAGTGATTCTCTCCCTCAGTCATGTCCTTTCAGAGTGCTCTCCACTCATAGCAATCCCCTTTCACACATCTACCCTCACAGTGAACCAATATCATAGTGACCTCCACATAGTGATCCCCTCTTACAGTGATCCGCTCCCACCATTATCAACACTCACAGTGATTCACTTTCACAGTGATCCAATATCACAGTGATCCCATATCATAGTGATCCATGCTCCCAGCAATCTTCTCACGCAGTGATCTACTCTCGTAGGGATCTCCTCTCACAGTGGCCCATTTTATTTGTGATCCACTCAATGGTTTCCTCTCAATGATCCCACCCCAGTGATCCACTCTCATAAAGGTTCACCATCACAACTATTCCCTCCCAAAGATATCTTCACTCACAGTAATCCCGTTACAGTGATCCCCTCTCTCAGTGATCCGCTCTCACAGGGATCCAATCTCATTGTGATCTTCCCTCAGTGACCTCTTCTCACATTGATGCCCTCACATTGATCTCTCATTGTGTCCCTCTTTCAGTGTGATCTCCTCTCACAGTGATCTCCTCTTACAGTGACCCTCTCTCAGAATAATTCCCTATCACAGTGATCTCTTGGTGATCCACTCCCCCAGTGACCCACCTCACAGTACTCCACTCTCAGTAATCGCCTCTCACTGTGATGAACTAACAATGATTTCCTCAATGTGATCTCCTCTCAATGAACCCCCTCAGAGTGATCCACTCTCTCAGTGATCCACCATCACAGTGATGCCTTCTGACAGTGATTTCCTCACAGTGAGCCTGTCTGACAGTGATTTGCTCTCCCAGTCACCCACTCTCCCAGTGACCCCCCTCACAGTGATCCACTCTCGGTATTCCCCTCTCACAGTGATCCACTATCAGTGATTTCCTCTCACTGTGATTGCCTCATGATGAAACCCTCTCACAGGGATCTCCACTCACATTCATCTCCACTCACGATGATCCTCTCCCACATTAATCCAGCTGCACAGTGATCCCTTCTAACAGTGATCCCCTCTCACTGCGATCCCTTCTGACAGTGATCCATTCTCACAGTGATCACCTCTCACAATGATCCACTCACACAATTATACACTCTCAGAGACTTCCTCTCACAGTGAAGTGCCCTCACAATGATCCATTCTCACAGTAGTCCCGTATCACAGTGATCACCTCTCAGTGATTCCCTCGAACAGTGATCCACTCTGACATTGATCCCCTCTGACAGTGATCCCATCTCACAGTGATCTCCTCTCACACTGATTGCTGGAGGGGTCTATTACGAGGGGGCATAGTTTTAAGGTGGGTGGTGGAAGGTTTAGAGGGGATTTGAGGGGGGCCTCTTCCCGCAGAGGGTTGTGGGGATCTGGAACTCGCTGTCTGGAAGGGTGGTGGATGCAGAAACCCTCACCACTTTTAAAAGGTGCTTGGATGGACACTTGAGGTGTCACACTTGTGTGAGGCGGACTGGTTGGGCTGGGTGCTCTTTGCCTTTCTGTTATTGGTTATAGGTTTATATGTAACCTTCAGGGCTGCTGACCGAGGGCCGTGCGGCTCTTTGTCGACCGGCACGGACACGATGGGCCGGAATGGCCTCCTTCTGCGCTGTAAATTTCTATGTGTCTATGATTTCCTCTCAGAGTGATGCCCAGTACAGTGATCCATTCAGTGATCCTATCTCACAGAGATTCCTTCTCACTGTGATCCCGTCAGTTATTCATTCTAGCAGTAAGTAACCCCCTCTCACCTAACTGTGATTTCCTCTCACCGTGATCGCCTCTCAATGCACCCCTCTCAGGTGATCCACTCTCACAGTGATCCCTACTCTCAGTGATCTTCTCTCACACTGATGCACTCTCGCAGTGATCCCCTTATCACACTGATTTCCTCTCACAGTGATCCACTCTCAGTTATATTCTGTGATCTCTAACTCATACGATCCCACTTCAGTGATCCAGCCTCACAGTGAACCCCCCACAGTGATCCCATGTCACAATGATTCACTCTCCCAGTGATTCCTTCTCACAGTGATCCCCTCTCACAGTGATCCCCTCTCACAGTGATCTCCTCTCAATTCACTATTCTCAGAGTGACCCACTCTCCCCACAATCCCCACTCTGAATGACCTCCACTAACAGTGGTCCTCTCTCCAAGTGATCTCCTCTCACAGTGATCCCCTCTCCAAGTGATCTCCTCTCACAGTGACCTCCTCATTGTTCTCCTCTTTGTGATACTCTCTCACACTGATGCCCTCTCAGTGACCCCCTCTCACAGTGATCCACTCAGTTTTCTACTCTCAAAGTGATCTCCCCTCAATGATCCCTTCTCACAATAATCCCCTCATAGAGATCTTCTATCTCATCTCCTCACAGTAATACACTCTCTAATGATCCCCTCATAGTGATGGCCTCGCACAGTGATCCACTCTCCCAGTGATTCCCTCTCACACTGAATTCCTCTGAGAGCGAACCCTCTCACGGTGATCCACCCTCTCAGTGATCCCTTCTGTTATACACTCTCGTTGATCTCTAACTCACATGATCCCCTCTCAGTGTTCCATCCTCATGGTGAACCACTTAAAATCGATCTACTGTCAAAGTGATCCACTCCCCCAGTGATCCCCTCTTAGTAATCCCCTCAGTAATCCCCTCACACCACGATCTTCTCTCAATGTACCCCTTTCATAGTAATCTACTATGTGATTCATTTTCACCATGGTCCCCACTTACAGTTATCTTCACTCACAGTGATCCTCTCTCACAGTGATCTACCAACACAGTGTTCGCTTATGACAGTGATCTACTCTCAGTGACCCTGTCAGACAGTGATTCACTCTCTCAGTAATCCCCTCTCACAATGATCCACTGTCAGTGATTTCCTCTCACTGTGATCTTCTCACAATGAACCCCTATCACAGTGATCTCCACAGTGATTCCCTCTTAGTGATCTCCTCTCACATTGATGCACTCTCCCAATGATCCCCTCTCCCAATGATCCACTCTCCCAGTGATCCACTCTCCATTTTCTACTCTCAGTGATCTCCCCTCGGTGATCGCCTCTTATAGAGATCCCCTCTCACAGTGATCCACCCTCACTGTTATCTGCTCTCAGTAAACCCTTCACAGTGATCCGCTATCAGTGATTTCCTGTCACCGCAATCTCCTCTCAATGAACCCCTGACAGTAATTCCCTTTCACAGTAATCCAGCTTCACACTGATACCTTCTGACAGTGATCAATTCTCAGTGATTCCATCTCAGTGATCCCATCTGACAGTGATCTCCTCTCAGTGGATCCATCACACTGATCTCCTCTCATAGTAATCCCCTCTCATAGTGATCCACCCTCACAGCGATCCCCATTCACAATTATCTCTCATTATCTTATACGTTTCGATAAGATCACCTCTCATTCTACTGAACTCCAATGAGTAGAGGCCCAACCTACTCAACCTTTCCTCATAAGTCAACCCCCTCATCTCCAGAATCTGCCTAGTTCACCTTCTCTGAACAGTCTTCAATGAATGTTGCAATTTTTCTTCATTTAAATTATAATCTGCTCTTCTATTATTTCTGCCAAAGTGGATAACCTCACATTTTCCCATATTATACTCCATCTGCCAAATTTTTGCCCACTCACTCAGTGATATACTCACAGTGATCCCATTCACAAGTGACTCACTCTCCCAGTGATCCACTTTCCCAGTGATCTCCTCTAGGTAATCCCCTCACATAGTGATCCACTATCAGTGGTGTCCTCTCAATTAACCCCAATCAGGGTGATCCCTTCTGACAGTGATCTCCTCTCAGAGATCTTCTCACTGTGATCACCTTCGCAGCGATCCCCTCTCACAATGATACTCTCTGAATGATATTTCACTTTCACAGTGATCGATCCACAATGATCCCCAGTGATCCAGTACCATAATGATCTCTTCACAGTGATCCCCTCTCATAGAAATTTGCAGCACGGAAGGAGGCCATTCGGCCCATCGTGTCCGTGCCGGCCGACCAAGAGCTGGGTCTGTAGCCCTGTAGGTTATGGCGCTTCAAGTGCACATCCAGGTACTTTTTAAATGTGGTGAGGGTTTCTGCCTCTACCACCCTTTCAGGCAGTGAGTTCCAGACCCCCACCACCCTCTGTGTTGCTCTCAGTGATCCACTCTAAGAATGATTCTTTCAGCAATCCACCCTCAGTGATTACCTGTTACAATGATTCCTCTCACAATGATCCCCTCTCACAGTGATCCACTCGTATACTGATCCTCTCATAGTGGTCCCCTCTCAGTGATCCCCTCTAAGTGAAGCCCTCAGTGATCCACTCTCACACTGATTATCTTTAAGTGATCAACTCTCAGTGATCCCCTGTTACGATGATTCCTATCACAATGATTCTGTCTCCATGATCTCATCACAGTGATCCACTCTCAGTGCCCTCTTTCATTGATCGATCCCCAGTGATCTGCTCTGACAAGGATCCACTCAGTGATCCTCTCACAGAGATCCCTCTCTCAATGATTCACATTGAGCCACTCAGCTATCCCCCTCACAGTGATCCACTCTCTTGGTGACCCTCTCAGTGATTCCCCCTCTCACAGGGATCCCCCCTCGCAGGGATCCTCTCACAGTGATCCCCCTTTCACAGTGATCCATGGAGACCCCGGGACCACACTCCAAGCACCAAAGGTGAGGTTAAGGCTCCTTCGATCCCATTGTTGCTGTGCACCCCTCTCTGCTTTGTTACCTTCTCACATTCCATCCTTTCTCATGCTGCCGGGGGGGGAACTGAATGGTGGATTATTTCAGCTTTAATTTCTCTTTCTCATTGAGACGGAACTCTCTTGAAAGGGTCCTGGTTGAAGTCTACCCGAGAGGCCAAGGAGCAGGAACATATTGTCGATTTGAACTCGAACTTGTTGTGGGGCACAATCTGGGGAGAAGGATTGCACTCAGACAGAGAGGGGATGAGCTGAGCATCGGCCTGTCCATTAAACCTCGTTCCACACTCTCGGATTCTGATTGGACATTGGACGAGGAGAGTTGATTCTACCCTCCCCATCCAAAGCTCCCAGGGAATGAGGAACAACCTGGATCTTTGGCTGACAAGGGAAGGGAGCAATGAAGTGGCACTCACTGAGACGGTGGGACATGGGAAAGGAATGTGCCTCCCTTGCTATTCCACTACAATTGGCGGCATCGAAGAACTCAAAGCGATGCATTGAGGGTGAAGAGAGGGGTATGGAGCAAACAAACAGGAAATGAGCACATAGCACCCAGTGTGTAAAATTCAATCTTAATCAGATTCATTTATTTTTGAAGCAACAGGAAACAGAGACCAGTTACAGGATCTTTAATACATCGCTCCTTCAATTGCAAGTAGGTGAGATTCTCTTTGGAGTTGGGGTCAAAGAAGCCCTTGGTGTCATCACCCGCATCTGCGAGAATCTTGTTCATGTCCTCATCAAACATTCCTCGCTTGTAGGCCACATTGACCGGCAGACGATGGCTGTGCATGGGATCAATGATGCCTCCGGTGGCAATCTGTGCTTCCAGGAGACGTATTCCATGGTCCTTGACAATCAGATCCTTCTTCAGTGCCTGGAACAAGGAGATCATATCACCTGTGTACGGGTCTTTGTACCCAGTTACTGCTCTTTCTGCAGACAATAGCTTCTGATGGATTTCTGGGCCGACAAGACCTGCCTTAACTGCCTCATCGACAGTGAGCATCACATTCTTCACTGGGTCAATGAGAAACCCAGTCGCTGCCTGAGCCTCCAACAAGATCAAGGCTGTTCCTCGCATCAGCATCTGTTTCCTCATGGCCTGGTAGATGCTCATCTTCTCCTTGGTTGACTCCACAAGTACCCCAGCAATGCTGTCTGATCCCTTGAGATAGATCTTCACTGAGTCCAACTCACTGACGTCTTGCACAGTCTTCTTACCCTGCTTCAGCTCCTGCAATGTTGTTAGATCGATGATCTCTGACTCCACCAATTCTTGCAGAGAGATTTCACATCTGAGACCTGTGAAGGTCATTGAAGGGACAGTCTGTGTTTGGGTTTCCTCGATGATTGTGGTGATGGTTCTGATTATTGTCTCCATGTCAATCTCCTTCCTGCTGTATTTCTCGATCAGCTCCTTCCGCTGCTCCTCAGTGAAGAGTTTGGAATGAATGAGACACCAGACTGAGAAGCTCACTGTTACCTTTCTAAATGCTGCTTCAATCGCTTCTGCAGTGTAACCCTGGGCACTCTGCAGTGGGAGCTTGGTGGTGGAGGCTGTTTGCGTTTGCTCAATGATTGTGGTGATGGTTGTAATGATGGTCTTCATGTTGATCTCCTTCCTGCTGTATTTCTCTATCAGTTCCTGCCTCTTCTCCTCAGTGAAATATTCCGAGTGAATGAGGTCCCAGACTGAGAGAGTCTGCCCCTTGAATGTGCCACATGTGATAGACATTGCTTCTCCCCGAAACGCTCTCTGAGTTTCTACAATGCTGTAACTTCGCTGATCCTTCACTCTCTGGTCTGTCATCTTCAACAAGCACAGACCAGTGCCTGGGTCAGTCACACATCGTTCCTTCAGCTCCAGGTAGGTGAGATTCTCTTTGGAGTTGGGGTCAAAGAAGCCCTTGGTGTCATCACCCGCATCTGCGAGAATCTTGTTCATCTCCTCATCAAACAGTCCTCGCTTGTAGGCCACATTGACCGGCAGACGATGGCTGTGCACGGGATCAATGATGCCTCCGGTGGCAATCTGTGCTTCCAGGAGACGTATTCCATGGTCCTTGACAATCAGATCCTTCTTCAATGCCTGGAACAAGGAAATCACATCACCTGTGTAGGGATCTTTGTACCCAGTTACTGCTCTTTCTGCAGACAGTAGCTTCTGATGGAGTTCTGCACCAACAAGACCTGCCTTAACTGCCTCATCGACAGTGAGCTTCACATTCTTCACTGGGTCAATGAGAAACCCAGTCGCTGCCTGAGCCTCCAACAAGATCAAGGCTGTTCCTCGCATCAGCATCTGTTTCCTCATGGCCTGGTAGATGCTTATCTTCTCATTGGAATGTCCCAGGAGTATCCCCGCAATGCTGCTCTCTCCATATAGGTATTTCCACACTGAGTCCATCTGAAGGAGTTCTTCAATTGTCTTCCTGCCCATCTGGAGATCTTCAAATACTCTGGTCTGAATCACCTCAGAGTTCAGCAACTCCTCCAGGGGAACTTTCTTTCGCAACCCATCCACAGTAATGTCTGAGTGAGTTTTGCGTTCTGTCTCTTCAATGATGGTGATGAGGGTGGTGATGACCTGTTGGATGGTGATGGTGCCCGATTTGAACTCTTGCACAATCTCCCTTCTCTTTGTGTCTGTCACGTATTGGGTGTTGATGAATTCCCAGATTGAGATGGTCCTCCCTTGGAATTTGCCCCGTGTAATGGAGAATGTGGCCTGTTTGAATGCAACTTCTGTTTGCTGATCTATATAACGCAGGTCCCTGAGACACAACAGACAGAGCTCAGTCTCCGGCTCAGTCACACATCTCTCCTGCAGCTGCAGGTAGGTGAGGTTGTCCTTCGTGTTGGGGTCAAAAAAGCCCTTGGTGTCATCGCTGGGGTCCAAGAGAATCTTGTTCATCTCCTCATCAAACAGTCCTCGCTTGTAGGCCACATCGACCGGCAGACGATGGCTGTTGACGGGGTCAATGATGCCCCCAGTGGCAATCTGTGCCTCCAGGAGACGTATTCCATGGTCCTTGACAATCAGATCCTTCCTCATGGCCTGGAACAAGGAGATCATATCACTTGTGTACGGGTCTTTGTACCCAGTTACTGCTCTTTCTGCAGACAGTAGCTTCTGACGGAGTTCTGGGCCGACAAGACCTGCCTCAGCTGCCTCATCGACAGTGAGCTTCACATTCTTCACTGGGTCAATGAGAAACCCAGTCGCTGCCTGAGCCTCCAACATGATCAAGGCTGCTCCTGGCATCAGCATCTGTTTCCTCATGGCCTGGTAGATGCTCATCTTCTCATTGGTTGACTCCACAACTACCCCAGCAATGCTACAAGTGCCTGTCAGATACTGGTCTACAGACTGGAGCTGGGAAACCTCTTTAATGGTGGTGATCCCTTGCTCTAGTTTGCGAAGGAGATTGTCGTCAATGATCTTGGACTCCCATAACTGCAGTGCGGACACTTTACGCCTCAGGCCATGAAAGCTTATCTCCTTCTTCTTCCTCTCTGCTTGTTCGATGGTTGCAGTGACACTGATGATAATTGCATCGATGGTGACTTTCCCTGATTTGAAATTATTGATAAACTCCCTGATTTGATCTTCAGTGAAGTATTCAGAATTGATGATTTCCCACAATGTCGCCGACCGGTCTTTGAACCGGCCGTATTTTAGCGAAACCAAAGTCTTTTTAAAGATCTTCTTGAATTGGTCATCTATGGAAATCTGGACTCCTTTGAGCAGCTTGTCAGTGACGATCAGGAGGCACAGACCCGTGTCTGGGTCAGTCACACATCTCTGCTTCAACTCCAGGTAGGTGAGGTTGTCCTGGGTGTTGGGGTCAAAGAAGCCTCTGGTGTCATCCCTGGGGTCCAAGAGTATCTTGTTCATGTCCTCATCAAACATTCCTCGCTTGTAGGCCACATCCACGGGAATGCGTTCGCTAGAGCATGGGTCAATGATGCCTCCTGTTGCTATCTGAGCTTCCAGTAGACGGATTCCATGAGAGTTTACAACCAGCTCTTTCTTCATTGCTTGGAAGAGGGAGAGCGTGTCTCCTGTGTAGGGGTCTTTATAGCCCAACAGCGCCTTCTCTGCAGATTGCAGGTTATCATACACATCAGGCCCAATGATGCCTGCCTGCAGAGCCTCATCAACAGACAGTTGTTGGTCTGTCACCGGGTCAATGAGGAAGCCTGTGGCCGCTTGGGCCTCCAGCAGAATGAGAGCTGCTCCCGGACTCAGTATGCCCTTCCTCATGGCTTGGTAGATGCTCATCTTTTCATTACTTGCATGAACCAGGAGGCCAGCAATGCTCCCTTCTCCATGGCGAGATTTGAGGTAGCACAGTGACGGCGTAAGCTGTTCCATGAGAATACACCCCTTGCTGACATCGCCGGCCTTAGACTGGTTACCTGTGCTCAGGGAGGAGTGGAGCGCCTTGACTCCACACACGGCCACACCATTCGTGTTCTGCATTCTGTCCGATTGAGTCTAGACCTTGGTCCAGGTATTGGGCTGCCGCAGGTCCTGTTGGTGTCTGTGATGCGGAGACCACACAAGTATCAGTATCTGTTATTCAAAGACACAACAATATCGTTATTGTGCACAGCTTCACTGTTGTTCCATCTGAGATGGTACATCAGTCATTGAAAGTTGGCATGCAGGTGCAGCAGGTGGTAAAGGCGGCAAAATGCATGTTGGCCTTCATAGCGAGGGGATTTGAGTATAGGAGCAGGAAGGTCTTACTGCAGTTGTACAGGGCCTTGGTGAGGCCTCACCTGGAATATTGTGTTCAATTTTGGTCTCCTAATCTGAGGAAGGACATTCTTGCTATTGAGGGAGTGCAGCGAAGGTTCATCAGACTGATTCCCGGGATGGCAGGACTGACATATGAGGAGAGACTGGATCGACTGGGCCTTTATTCACTGGAGTTTAGAAGGATGAGAGGGGATCTCATAGAAACATATAAAATTCTGACGGGACTGGACAGGTTGGATGCAGGAAGAATGTTCCCAATGTTGGGGAAGTCCAGAACCAGGGGACATAATCTAAGGATAAGGGGTAAGCCATTTAGGACCGAGATGAGGAGAAACTTCTTCACTCAGAGAGTGGTGAAGCTGTGGAATTCTCGACTGCAGAGAGTTGTTGAGGCCAGTTCGTTAGATATATTCAAGAGGGAGTTAGATATGGCCCTTACGGCTAAAGGAATCAAGGGGTATGGAGAGAAAGCAGGAAAGGGGTACTGAGGGAATGATCATCCAATGACTTGGATGAAGGGACCGAGTGTAATGTCGCCAAGTTTGCTGGTGATACAAAGATGGGTGGGAAAGCAAATTGTGAGGAGGAAACAAAAAATCTGCAAAGGGATATAGACAGGCTATGTGAGTGGGTGAAAATTTGGCAGATGGAGAATAATGTGGGAAAGTGTGAGGTAATCCTCTTTGGCAGAAATAATAGAAAAGCAAATTATAATTAAATGGAGAAAAATTGCAAAGTGCTGCAGTACAGCGGGACCTGGGGGTCCTTGTACATGAAACACAACGTTAGTCTGCAGGTACAGCAAGTGATCAGGAAGGCAAATTAAATGTTGGCCTTTATTGCAAGGGGGATAGAGTATAAAAGCAGAGAAGTCCTGCTACAACTGTACAGGGTATTGGTGAGGCCACACCTGGAGTACTGCGTACAGTTTTAGTCTCTCTTTATGGAGGGGTATACTTGCATTGGAGGCAGTTCAGAGAAGGTTCACTCGGTTGATTCCGGGGATGAAGGGGTTGACTTAGGCGGAAAGATTGAGTAGGTTGGGCCTGTAGTCATTGGAGTTCAGAAGAATGTGAGGTGATCTTATTGAAACATATAAGATAATGAGGAGGCTCAACAAGGTGGATGCAGAGAGGATATTTCCACTCATAGAGGAAACTAAAACTAGCGGACATAGTCTCAGAATAAGGGGCCGCCCATTTAAAACTGAGATGAGGAGGAATTCCTTCTCTCAGAGGGTTGTAAATCTGTGGAATTCTCTGCCCCAGAGAACTGTGGAGGCTGGGTCATTGAATATATTTAAGGTGGAGATAGACAGATTTTTGAGTGATAAGGGAGTAAAGGGTTATGGGGAGCGGGCGGGGAAGTGGAGCTGAGTCCATGATCGGATCAGCCATGATCTTATTGAATGGTGGAACAGGCCTACTCCTGCTTCTATTTCTTATGTTCTTTTGTGTCAACCATGTTGGTGTGGGACTGGAGTCACATGTAGGCCCAGACCGGGTAAGGACAGCAGTTTTCCTCCCCTAAAGGACATTAGTGACCCCGTTGGGTTTTTATCCCAATCCGACAGTAAATGGTCACTTTTACTGATGCAAGCTTTTAATTTCCAGATTTAAAAAAAAACTTAATTCAAAACCTCAAACGTCCCTGGTGGGATTTGAACTCATGTGCGCTGACTTACTAGCACAGTAACATAAACACGACAGTACTGTACAGTCGAGGAACCAACTAGAGAGCTGGTCATCCTAGACTGGGTGATGTGTAATGAGAAGGGACTAATTAGCAATCTTGTTGTGCGAGGCCCCTTGGGGAAGAGTAAGCATAATATGGTAGAATTCTTTATTAAGATGGAGAGTGACACAGTTAATTCAGAGACTAGGGTCCTGAACTTAAGGAAAGGTAACTTCGATGGTATGAGGCGTGAATTGGCTAGAATAGACTGGCAAATGATACTTAAATGGTTCACGGTGGATAGGCAATGGCAAACATTTAAAGATCACATGGATGAACTTCAGAAATTGTACATCTCTGTCTGGAGTAAAAATAAAACGGGGAAGGTGGCTCAACCGTGGCTAACAAGGGAAATTAAGGATAGTGTTAAAACCAAGGAAGAGGCATATAAATTGGCCAGAAAAAGCAACAAACCTGAGGACTGTGAGAAATTTAGAATTCAACAGAGGAGGACTAAGGGTTTAATTAAGAGGGGGAAAATAGAGTACGAGAGGAAGCTTGCAGGGAACATAAAAACTGACTGCAAAAGCTTCTATAAATATGTGAAGAGAAAAAGATTAGTGAAGACAAACGTAGGTCCCTTGCAGTCGGATTCAGGTGAATTTATAATGGGGAACAAAGAAATGGCAGACCAATTGAACAAATACTTCGGTTCTGTCTTCACGAAGGAAGACACAAATAACCTTCCGAATGTACTAGGGGACTGTGGGTCTAGTGAGAAGGAGGAACTGAAGGATATCCTTATTAGGTGGGAAATTGTGTTAGGGAAATTGATGGGATTGAAGGCTGATAAATCCCCGGGGCCTGATAGTCTGCATCCCAGAGTACTTAAGGAAGTGGCCCTAGAAATAGTGGAGGCATTGGTGATCATTTTCCAACAGTCTATCGACTCCGGATCAGTTCCTATGGACTAGAGGGTAGCTAATGTAACACCACTTTTTAAAAAGGGAGTGAGAGAGAAAGCGGGTATTATAGACCGGTTAGCCTGACATCAGTAGTGGGGAAAATGTTGGAATCAATTATTAAAGATGAAATAGCAGCACATTTGGAAAGCAGTGGCAGGATCGGTCCAAGTCAGCATGGATTTATGAAAGGGAAATCATGCTTGACAAATCTTCTGGAATTTTTTGAGGATATAACAGTAGAGTGGACAAGGGAGAACCAGTGGATGTGGTGTATTTGGACTTTCAAAAGTCTTTTGACAAGATCCCACACAAAAGATTGGTGTGCAAAATCAAAGCGCATAGTAGTGGGAGCCTAGTGAGAAGGAAGAACTGAAGGATATCCTTATTAGGTGGGAAATTGTGTTAGGGAAATTGATGGGATTGAAGGCCAATAAATCCCCTGATAGTCTGCATCCCAGAGGTTAGTAAAGACAAACGTAGGTCCTCTGCAGTCAGAATCAGGGGAAGTCATAACGGGGAACAAAGAAATGGCAGACCAGTTGAACAAGTACTTTGGTTCGGTATTCACTAAGGAGGACACAAACAACCTTCCGGATATAAAAGGGGTCAGAGGGTCGAGTAAGAAGGAGGAACTGAGGGAAATTCTTATTAGTCGGGAAATCGTGTTGGGGAAATTGATGGGATTGAAGGCCGATAAATCCCCAGGGCCTGATGGACTGCATCCCAGAGTACTTAAGGAGGTGGCCTTCGAAATAGCGGATGCATTGACAGTCATTTTCCAACATTCCATAGACTCTGGATCAGTTCCTATGGAGTGGAGGGTAGCCAATGTAACCCCACTTTTTAAAAAAGGAGGGAGAGAGAAAACAGGGAATTATAGACCGGTCAGCCTGACATCGGTAGTGGGAAAAATGATGGAATCAATTAATAAGGATGTCATAGCAACACATTTGGAAAGAGGTGACATGATAGGTCCAAGTCAGCATGGATTTGTGAAAGGAAAATCATGCTTGACAAATCTTCTGGAATTTTTTGAGGATGTTTCCAGTAGAGTGGACAAGGGAGAACCAGTTGGTGTGGTGTATTTGGACTTTCAGAAGGCTTTCGACAAGGTCCCACACAAGAGATTAATGTGCAAAGTTAAAGCACATGGGATTGGGGGTAGTGTGCTGACGTGGATTGAGAACTCGTTGTCAGACAGGAAGCAAAGAGTAGGAGTAAATGGGTACTTTTCAGAATGGCAGGCAGTGACTAGTCTGTAAAGGTGAGGTTATCCACTTTGGTGGTAAAAACAGAGAGACAGACTATTATCTGAATGGTGACAGATTAGGAAAAGGGAAGGTGCAACGAGACCTGGGTGTCATGGTACATCAGTCATTGAAGGTTGGCATGCAGGAACTGCAGGCGGTTAAGAAAGCAAATGGCATGTTGGCCTTCATAGCGAGGGGATTTGAGTACAGGGGCAGGGAGGTGTTGCTACAGTTGTACAGGGCCTTGGTGAGGCCACACCTGGAGTATTGTGTACAGTTTTGGTCTCCTAACTTGAGGAAGGACAGTCTTGCTATTGAGGGAGTGCAGTGAAGGTTCACCAGACTGATTCCTGGGATGGCGGGACTGACATATCAAGAAAGACTGGATCAACTGGGCTTGTATTCACTAGAGTTCAGAAGAATGAGAGGGGATCTCATAGAAACGTTTAAAATTCTGATGGGTTTAGACAGGTTAGATGCAGGAGGAATGTTCCCAATGTTGGGGAAGTCCAGAACCAGGGGTCACAGTCTAAGGATAAGGGGTAAGCCATTTAGGACCGAGATGAGGAGAAACTTCTTCACCCAGAGAGTGGTGAACCTGTGGAATTTTCTACCACTGAAAGTTGTTGAGGCCAATTCACTAAATATATTCAAAAAGGAGTTTGATGTAGTCCTTACTAATGGGGGGATCAAGGGGTATGGTGAGAAAGCAGGAATGGGGTACTGAAGTTGCATGTTCAGCCATGAACTCATTGAATGGCGGTGCAGGCTCGAAGGGCCGAATGGCCTACTCCTGCACCTATTTTCTATGTTTCTATGTTTCTATGTACTGACGTGGATAGAGAACTGGTTGGCAGACAGGAAGCAGAGAGTCGGGATAAACGGGTCCTTTTCAGAATGGCAGGCAGTGACTAGTGGACTGCCGCAGGGCTCAGTGCTGGGACCCCAGCTCTTTACAATATACATTAACGATTTAGATGAAGGAATTGAGTGTAATATCTCCAAGTTTGCAGATGACACTAAACTGGGTGGCGGTGTGAGCTGTAAGGAGAATGCTCAGAGGCTGCAGGGTGACTTGGACAGGTTAGGTGAGTGGGAAAATGCATGGCAGATGCAGTATAATGTGGATAAATGTGAGGTTATCCATTTTGGGGACAAAAACACGAAGGCAGAATATTATCTGAATGGCGGCAGATTAGGAAAAGGGGAGGTGCAACGAGACCTGGGTGTCATGGTTCATCAGTCACTGAAAGTGGGCATGCAGGTACAGCAGGCGGTGAAGAAGGCAAATGGTATGTTGGCCTTCATAGCGAGGGGATTTGAGTATAGGAGCAGGGAGGTCTTACTGCAGTTATACAGGACCTTGGTGAGGCCTCACCTGGAATATTGTGTTCAGTTTTGGTCTCCTAATCTGAGGAAGGGCATTCTTGCTATTGAGGGAGTGCAGCGAAGGTTCACCAGACTGATTCCAGAGATGGCTGGACTGACATATGAGGAGAGACAGGATCAACTGGGCCTTTATACACTGGAGTTTAGAAGGATGAGAGGGGATCGCATAGAAACGTATAAGATTCTGACGGGACGGGACAGGTTAGATGCGGGAAGAATGTTCCCGATGTTGGGGAAGTCCAGAACCAGGGGACACAGTCTTAGGATAAGGGGTAAGCCATTTAAGACTGAGATGAGGAGAAACTTCTTCACTCAGAGAGTTGTTAACCTGTGGAATTCCCTGCCGCAGAGAGTTGTTGATGCCAGTTCATTGGATATAATCAAGAGGGAGTTAGATATGGCCCTTACGGCTAAAGGGATCAAGGAGTATGGAAAGAAAGCAGGAAAGGGGTACTAAGGTGAATGATCAGCCATGATCTTATTGAATGGTGGTGCAGGCTCGAAGGGCCGAATGGCCTACTCCTGCACCTATTTTCTATGTTTCTATGTACCCTGTACATCAACACCTTGCCATACAAAGATTGGATATTTTCTAGCGTGTTATTATTATGCCATGTCAGCCCTGGCTCAGTGGGCAGCACTCTCACCTCTGAGTCAGAAGGTTGTGGGTTCAAGTCCCACTCCAGGGACTTAAGGACAAAAAAATCTCAGGTGACACTCCCAGTGCAGTGCTGAGGGAGCGCTGCATTGTCAGAGAGACGTTAAACCGAGGTCCCGTCTGCTCTCTCAAGTGGATGTAAAAGATCCCATGGCAGTTTTCCGAAGAGTAGGTGAATTATCCTCGGTGTCCTGGCCAATATTTATCCCTCAATGGACATCACAAAAAAAGGTTATGTGGGTCATTACCTCATTGCTGTTTGTGGCAGCTTGCTGTGCACACTTTGGTTGCTGTGTTTCCCACAATTCAACAGTGACTACACTACTTTGAGTTGTCCGGTGGTCGTTAAAGGTGCTACACAAATGCACGTCTTTCTTTCTTTCATGTAATACATGGCGCTGATCTCGGGCCACCCATACCATGCACGCCGTGAATGCCATGACAATATAAGGATTGCAGTGTGGGACCACAACTACAGAACATAATGCAGCAGTTCGACAACACCGAGGCAACCAAATGGATTGTTGTAGAGGAACTCTCGGTCACGCAAGCGTGTTGTGGAGAGTACCTTACTGTGCAATGGAATGGGATGTACTGCGCTGCTAGTGTGATATCTTATAATGGAATATTATTGGGCAGTGCCGTGATATCCACCACAAGGGACTGTTCCAGAGGAGTACGATCACACGCCGCAGACTGGCACTGCTCTAGGGTATCGCCATCACACGCCGCAGACTGGCACTGCTCTAGGGTATCGCCATCACACGCCGCAGACTGGCACTGCTCTAGGGTATCGCCATCACACGCCGCAGACTGGCACTGCTCTAGGGTATCGCCATCACACGCCGCAGACTGGCACTGCTCTAGGGTATCACCATCACACGCCGCAGACTGGCACTGCTCTCGGGTATCGCCATCACACGCCGCAGACTGGCACTGCTCTAGGGTATCACCATCACACGCCGCAGACTGGCACTGCTCTAGGGTATCGCCATCACACGCCGCAGACTGGGAGCTTGTGCTCCACAGATAGCGAGCCGTGTGGTGCCGTGCTGTTGCAGTTCAGCATGGCTGGGATTTCCCCGGCAAATGGATGTCAGGACTCCCGGGTGTCCCGGCGACAAAACCTGTTCCATCAGACACTGGTTAGTCTCGGGGGCAGAGAACCGAGCTCGGAGATCTCCAGCCGTTGCGGGCTGCACAATATTGGGCTGGAGGACAGCGGGTTGTTGCGGGGGCGGGGGGCCAGAGGGTCTGTGTGGGGGAGGGGGGCCAGAGGATCTGTGTGGGGGGAGAGGGGTTGTGTGTGGGGGGAGGGGTTGTGTGTGGAGGGGGAGGGGTTACATAAGAATTAGGAACAGGAGTAGGCCATCTAGCCCCTCGAGCCTGCTCCGCCATTCAACAAGATCATGGCTGATCTGGCCGTGGACTCAGCTCCACTTACCCGCCCTCTCCCCGTAACCCTTAATTCCCTTATTGGTTAAAAATCTATCTATCTGTGACTTGAATGCATTCAATGAGCTAGCCTCAACTGCTTCCTTGGGCAGAGAATTCCACAGATTCACAACCCTCTGGGAGAAGAAATTAATTCTCAACTCGGTTTTAAATTGGCTCCCCCGTATTTTGAGGCTGTGCCCCCTAGTTCTAGTCTCCCCGACCAATGGAAACAACCTCTCTGCCTCTATCTTGTCTATCCCTTTCATTATTTTAAATGTTTCTATAAGATCACCCTCATCCTTCTGAACTCCAACGAGTAAAGACCCAGTCTACTCAATCTATCATCATAAGGTAACCCCCTCATCTCCGGAATCAGCTTAGTGAATCGTCTCTGTAACCCCTCCAAGTCCAGTATATCCTTCCTTAAGTAAGGTGACCAAAACTGCACGCAGTACTCCAGGTGTGGCCTCACCAATACCCTATACAGTTGCAGCAGGACCTCCCTGCTTTTGTATTCCATCCCTCTCGCAATGAAGGCCAACATTCCATTCGCCTTCCTGATTACCTGCTGCACCTGCAAACTAACTTTTTGTGATTCATGCACAAGGACCCCCAGGTCCCTCTGCACCGCAGCATGTTGTAATTTCTCCCCATTCAAATAATATTCCTTTTTACTGTTTTTTTTCCCAAGGTGGATAACCTCACATTTTCCGACATTGTATTCCATCTGCCAAACCTTAGCCCATTCGCTTAACCTATCTAAATCTCTTTGCAGCCTCTCTGTGTCCTCTACACAACCCGCTTTCCCACTAATCTTTGTGTCATCTGCAAATTTTGTTACACTACACTCTGTCCCCTCTTCCAGGTCACCGATGTATATTGTAAACAGTTGTGGTTCCAGCACCGATCCCTGTGGCACACCACTAACCACCGATTTCCAACCCGAAAAGGATCCATTTATCCCGACTCTCTGCTTTCTGTTAGCCAGCCAATTCTCGATCCATGCTAATACATTTCCTCTGACTCCGCGTACCTTTATCTTCTGCAGTAACCTTTTGTGTGGCACCTTATCGAATGGCTTTTGGAAATCTAAAGACACCACATCCATCGGTACACCTCCATCCACCATGCTTGTTATATCCTCAAAGAATTCCAGTAAATTAGTTCAACATGATTTCCCCTTCATGAATCCATGTTGCGTCTGCTTGATTGCACTATTCCTATCTAGATGTCCCGCTATTTCTTCCTTAATGATAGCTTCAAGCATTTTCCCCACTACAGGTGTTAAACTAACCTGCCTATAGTTACCTGCCTTTTGTCTGCCCCCTTTTTTAAACAGAGGCGTTACATTAGCTGCTTTCCAATCCGCTGGTACCTCCCCAGAGTCCAGAGAATTTTAGTCGATTATAACCAATGCATCTGCTATAACTTCCGCCATCTCTTTTAATGCCCTGGAATGCATTTCATCAGGACCAGGGGACTTGTCTACCTTGAGTCCCATTAGCCTGTCTAGCACTACCCCCCCTAGTGATAGTGATTGTCTCAAGGTCCTCCCTTCCCACATTCCTGTGACCAGCAATTTTTGGCATGGTTTTTGTATCTTCCACTGTGAAGACCGAAGCAAAATAATTGTTTAAGGTCTCAGCCATTTCCACATTTCCCATTATTAAATCCCCCTTCTCCTCTTCTAAGGGACCAACATTTAGTTAAGTCTCTCTTTTCCTTTTATATATCGATAAAAGCTTTTACTATCTGTTTTTATGTTTTGCACAAGTTTACTGTTCCTCAATTGTGCCACCGTTTAGTCTATGTTCCCAGTCTACTTTAGCCAACTCTGCCCTCATCCCACTGTGGTCCCCTTTGTTTAAGCATAGTACGCTCGTTTGAGACACTACTTCCTCACCCTCAATCTGTATTACAAATTCAACCATACTGTGATCACTCATTCCGAGAGGATCTTATACTAGGAGATTATTTATTATTCCTGTCTCATTACACAGGACAGATCTAAGATGGCTTGCTCCCTTGTAGGTTCTGTAACATACTGTTCTAAGAAACAATCCCGTATGCATTCTATGAATTCCTCCTCAAGGCTACCCAGTGCGATTTGATTTGACCAATCGATATGTAGGTTAAAATTGCCCATGATTACTGCTGTTCCTTTTTCACATGCCTGCATTATTCCCTTGATTATTGCCCGCCCCACCGGGTTATGTGTGGGGGAGGGGTTGTGTGGGGGGGGAGGGGTTATGTGGGGAGGAGTGGTTGTGTGGGGGGGAGGGGTGTCTCTGTACCCCAGGGGGGTGGGGTAAGTGGGAGGGGGTGTCTCTGTATCCAGGGGGGTGAAAGGGAGGGGGTGTCTCTGTATCCAGGGGGGGGGGTGAGGGGGAGGGGGTGTATCTGTATCCGGGGGGGGTGAGGGGGAGGGGGTGTCTCTGTATCCCAGGGGGTCCTGACCCGGGGAGGGGGTGTCTCTGTACCCCAGGGGGGCCTGACCCAGGAAGGCGGGGTGTCTCTGTACTCCAGGGGGGCCTGACCCAGGGAGGGGGGGGGTCTCTGTACCCCAGGGAGGCCTGACCCAGGGAGGGGGGGTTCTTTGTACCCCAGGGGGGCCTGACCCAGGGGGGGGGGTCTCTGTACCCCAGGGAGGCCTGACCCAGGGAGGGGGGGTTCTTTGTACCCCAGGGGGGCATGACCCGGGGAGGGGGGGTCTCTGTACCCCAGGGGGGCCTGACCCGGGGAGGGGGGTGGAGGGTCTCTGTACCCCAGGGGGGCCTGACCCGGGGAGGGAGTGTCTCTGTACCCCAGGGGGGCCTGACCCGGGGAGGAGGGGGAGGGTCTCTGTACCCCAGGGGGGCCTGACCCGGGGAGGGGGTGTCTCTCTACCCCAGGGGGGCCTGACCCGGGGAGGAGGGGGAGGGTCTCTGTACCCCAGGGGGGCCTGACCCGGGGAGGAGGGGGAGGGTCTCTGTACCCCAGGGGGGCCTGACCCGGGGAGGGGGGTGTCTCTGTACCCCAGGGGGGCCTGACCCGGGGAGGAGGGGGAGGGTCTCTGTACCCCAGGGGGGCCTGACCCGGGGAGGGGGGTGTCTCTGTACCCCAGGGGGGCCTGACCCGGGGAGGGGGGGGAGGGTCTCTGTACCACAGGGGGGCCTGACCCGTGGAGGGGGGGTCTCTGTACCCCAGGGGGGCCTGACCCGGGGAGGAGGGGGAGGGTCTCTGTACCCCAGGGGGGCCTGACCCGGGGAGGGGGGTGTCTCTGTACCCCAGGGGGGCCTGACCCGGGGAGGAGGGGGAGGGTCTCTGTACCCCAGGGGGGCCTGACCCGGGGAGGGGGGTGTCTCTGTACCCCAGGGGGGCCTGACCCGGGGAGGAGGGGGAGGGTCTCTGTACCCCAGGGGGGCCTGACCCGGGGAGGGGGGTGTCTCTGTACCCCAGGGGGGCCTGACCCGGGGAGGAGGGGGAGGGTCTCTGCAGCAGCAACTTGGCCACAGGACCTCACCCACTGATCGCGGAGCGGCATCAGCTGCATGGTTAGCGATCCACGCAATGCCCGAACTGGGAGGTTGGTCCCGTTCACTGGGATTCAACACATCGCAAGACCTGCTCCTGGTGAGGGTGACACGGCGGGTTGGAGGGCAGGCGGACTCCGACCAGCGCATCGTTACAGCTGTCGCATTCCATGCAGTCAGTGGCTGAGTCGGGAGCACTCTCGGCTCTGGGTCATGGACTCAAGTTCACACTGAGCGGCAGTACTGAGGGAGTGCTGCACTGTCGGAGGGGCAGTACTGAGGGAGTGCTGCACTGTCGGAGGGGCAGGACTGAGGGAGCGCTGCACTGTCGGAGGGTCAGTACTGAGTGAGTGCTGCACTGTCGGAGGGGCAGGACTGAGGGAGTGCCGCACTGTCGGAGGGTCAGTACTGAGTGAGTGCTGCACTGTCGGAGGGGCAGGACTGAGGGAGTGCCGCACTGTCGGAGGGTCAGTACTGAGGGAGTGCTGCACTGTCGGAGGGTCAGTACTGAGGGAGCGTCGCACTGTCGGAGGGGCAGTACTGAGGGAGTGCTGCACTGTCGGAGGGTCAGTACTGAGGGAGCGTCGCACTGTCGGAGGGTCAGTACTGAGGGAGCATCGCACTGTCGGAAGGTCAGTACTGAGGGAGTGCTGCACTGTCGGAGGGTCAGTACTGAGGGAGTGCTGCACTGTCGGAGGGTCAGTACTGAGGGAGCGTCGCACTGTCGGAGGGGCAGTACTGAGGGAGTGCTGCACTGTCGGAGGGTCAGTACTGAGGGAGCGTCGCACTGTCGGAGGGTCAGTACTGAGGGAGCATCGCACTGTCGGAAGGTCAGTACTGAGGGAGTGCTGCACTGTCGGAGGGTCAGTACTGAGGGAGTGCTGCACTGTCGGAGGGTCAGTACTGAGGGAGTGCTGCACTGTCGGAAGGTCAGTACTGAGGGAGTGCTGCACTGTCGGAGGGTCAGTACTGAGGGAGCGTCGCACAGTCGGAGGGGCAGTACTGAGGGAGTGCTGCACTGTCGGAGGGGCAGTACTGAGGGAGTGCTGCACTGTCGGAAGGTCAGTACTGAGGGAGTGCTGCACTGTCGGAAGGACAGTACTGAGGGAGTGCCGCACTGTCGGAAGGACAGTACTGAGGGAGTGCCGCACTGTCGGAGGGACAGTACTGAGGGAGCGCTGCACTGTCGGAGGGGCAGTACTGAGGGAGTGCTGCACTGTCGGAGGGTCAGTAGTGAGGGAGTGCCGCACTGTCGGAGCGTCAGTACTGAGGGAGCATCGCACTGTCGGAGGGGCAGTACTGAGGGAGCGTCGCACTGTCGGAGGGGCAGTACTGAGGGAGTGCTGCACTATCGGAGGGTCAGTACTGAGGGAGCGCCGCACTGTCGGAGGGGCAGTACTGAGGGAGCGTCGCACTGTCGGAGGGGCAGTACTGAGGGAGTGCTGCACTATCGGAGGGTCAGTACTGAGGGAGCGTCGCACTGTCGGAGGGGCAGTACTGAGGGAGGGCCGCACTGTCGGAGGGGCAGTACTGAGGGAGCGTCGCACTGTCGGAGGGGCAGTACTGAGGGAGCGTCGCACTGTCGGAGGGTCAGTACTGAGGGATGGCTGCACTATCGGAGGGTCAGTACTGAGGGAGGGCTGCACTGTCGGAGGGGCAAGACTGAGGTAATTAAACTGAGGCTCTCTCGGGTGAATGTAAAAGATCCCATGAGACTATTCCAAGAAGAGCAGGGGAATTCTGTGCGATGTTCCTGGGCCCATGATTATCCCTCAATCGACATCACTAAAACAGATTATCTGTTCATTTATCACATTGCTGTTTGTGGGATATGCTGTGCACAAATTGTTAGCCGCGTTTCCTGCACTACATCAGTGACTACATGACACTACAAAGTGCTTCACTGGCTGTAAAGCGATGTGGGTACACCCTGAGCTTGTGACAGGCTCTATCGAAATAGGAGTTTCTCTTCAGGGTTAAATGGGATTACGTGAATGGACACGGAGAGAGTGAGTGTGGAGTAGTTAGTGCCCAACAGATCTGAAAATGAAGGTGGGGCGTGTGAGAGGACAATACGGCTCTTTGTATAAATATGGAACGAGAAGCTAAGGGAATGAAAGAAAGCAATGTTTCTGCAGAACAACATTAGATGGTAATATGAGTGAACCTTCACCAGGGGCAGGGCCATCTGTGTTTCTTTGTTCATTCACCGGATGTGGGCGTCGCTGGCCAGGCCGGCATTTATTTCCCGTCGCTAATTACCTTCGAGAAAGTGGTGGGAGCCGTTTTGTACTGCTGCAGTCCGTGTGGTGAAGGTGCTCGGCGAGGGCAGACAGCGAGGGGCAGACAGACAGACAGCGAGGGACAGACAGACAGACAGCGAGGGACAGACAGACAGACAGCGAGGGACAGACAGACAGACAGCGAGGGACAGACAGACAGACAGCGAGGGACAGACAGACAGACAGCGAGGGACAGACAGACAGACAGCGAGGGACAGACAGACAGACAGCGAGGGACAGACAGACAGACAGCGAGGGGTAGACAGACAGACAGCGAGGGACAGACAGACAGACAGCGAGGGGTAGACAGACAGACAGCGAGGGCAGACAGACAGACAGCGAGGGGCAGACAGACAGCGAGGGACAGACAGACAGCGAGGGACAGACAGACAGACAGCGAGGGACAGACAGACAGACAGCGAGGGGTAGACAGACAGACAGCGAGGGCAGACAGACAGACAGCGAGGGGCAGACAGACAGCGAGGGACAGACAGACAGCGAGGGACAGACAGACAGACAGCGAGGGACAGACAGACAATGAGGGACAGACAGACAGCGAGGGACAGACAGACAGCGAGGGACAGACAGACAGCGAGGGGCAGACAGACAGACAGCGAGGGACAGACAGACAGCGAGGGACAGACAGACAGACAGCGAGGGACAGACAGACAACGAGGGACAGACAGACAGCGAGGGACAGACAGACAGCGAGGGATAGACAGACAGCGAGGGACAGACAGACAGACAGCGAGGGGCAGACAGACAGCGAGGGACAGACAGACAGCGAGGGACAGACAGACAGCGAGGGACAGACAGACAGACAGCGAGGGGCAGACAGACAGACAGCGAGGGGTAGACAGACAGACAGCGAGGGGCAGACAGACAGCGAGGGGCAGACAGACAGACAGCGAGGGGTAGACAGACAGACAGCGAGGGGCAGACAGACAGACAGCGAGGGGTAGACAGACAGACAGCGAGGGGCAGACAGACAGACAGCGAGGGACAGACAGACAGCGAGGGACAGACAGACAGCGAGGGGCAGACAGACAGCGAGGGACAGACAGACAGACAGCGAGGGGTAGACAGACAGACAGCGAGGGACAGACAGACAGCGAGGGGCAGACAGACAGACAGCGAGGGGCAGACAGACAGACAGCGAGGGGTAGACAGACAGACAGCGAGGGACAGACAGACAGCGAGGGGCAGACAGACAGACAGCGAGGGGTAGACAGACAGACAGCGAGGGGCAGACAGACAGACAGCGAGGGACAGACAGACAGCGAGGGACAGACAGACAGCGAGGGGCAGACAGACAGCGAGGGACAGACAGACAGACAGCGAGGGGTAGACAGACAGACAGCGAGGGACAGACAGACAGATAGCGAGGGGTAGACAGACAGACAGCGAGGGACAGACAGACAGACAGCGAGGGGTAGACAGACAGACAGCGAGGGGCAGACAGACAGCGAGGGACAGACAGACAGCGAGGGGCAGACAGACAGACAGCGAGGGGCAGACAGACAGACAGCGAAGGGCAGACAGACAGACAGCGAGGGACAGACAGACAGACAGCGAAGGGTAGACAGACAGACAGCGAGGGGCAGACAGACAGACAGCGAAGGGCAGACAGACAGCGAGGGGCAGGCAGACAGACAGCGAGGGACAGACAGACAGACAGCGAGGGGCAGACAGACAGACAGCGAGGGACAGACAGACAGACAGCGAGGGGTAGACAGACAGACAGCGAGGGGTAGACAGACAGACAGCGAGGGGCAGACAGACAGACAGCGAGGGGCAGACAGACAGCGAGGGGCAGACAAACAGACAGCGAGGGGCAGACAGACAGCAAAGGGCAGACAGACAGACAGCGAGGGGCAGACAGACAGCGAGGGACAGACAGACAGACAGCGAGGGACAGACAGACAGTGAGGGACAGACAGACAGCGAGGGACAGACAGACAGCGAGGGACAGACAGACAGACAGCGAGGGACAGACAGACAGACAGCGAGGGACAGACAGACAGTGAGGGACAGACAGACAGCGAGGGACAGACAGACAGCGAGGGACAGACAGACAGACAGCGAGGGACAGACAGACAGACAGCGAGGGGCAGACAGACAGCGAGGGACAGACAGACAGACAGTGAACCCTCTGATGTCCGTCGGCCCAGCAGGCAGGTAGTCGGGAAGAGGTGGGAGACTCCACAGGTGACGGTGTGCACCGTACCCTTGGCTAAACTCATCAGGGTGCTTAACAAAACCAACAACACAGGCTCTGTGGTGTGCTGTTATGTCAATGGGCTGCTAATTCAGAACAAGTTTGAGCATGTAAACCCTTCTTGCTGCACCCAGCCCCCTCAGTAACCAGTGTGGGTGGTTAATAAACCGGCTGTCATCGCTGGTGTGGAATGCAATTCCTGGACTGTCATTCTGAGCAATGGCAAATATTTGCACACCAGAGCATCTGCAACGTGTCAGAGCTACTGGGCTAATCTATAACCAATTTTATTTACATTAGCTCACTGAACTCTGTTCCTCCCATCTTTGATTCAATAAAAAGAGACTGTGCAATTGCCTCAGTTGGACTTGTCCCCTTTTTTAAAGATTGTCACGATCACTGCATCTCTGAGATCTCCCGACATGCTCTCCTCTCTCCAGATGAGAGCGATGAGGTCATGTATTCACGCCAGCAGTGCCTCTCCGCCTTACTTCAGTGCCTCAGCAGGGATTCCATCCGCTCCTGCAGCCTTGTTGTTTTTAAGCTGTCTTATGGCTTTTTCTACCTCGTGCAGTGTTGGGGTCTGACCACACTTGACCAGCTCCACTGGGCAGGTCACATTGCTCACATGCCAGACACGAGACTCCCAAAGCAAGCGCTTTACACAGAAATCTTTCACGGCAAACGAGCCAAAAGTGGGCAGAGGAAACGTGACAAGGAAACTCTCAAAGCCTCCCTGATAAAGTGCAACATCCCCACTGACACCTGGGAGGTCCCTGGCCAAAGACCGCCCTAAGTGGAGGAAGAGCATCCGGGAAGGTGCTGAGCACCTCGAGTCTCGTCGCCGAGAGCATGCAGAAGTCAAGCGCAGGCAGCGGAAGGAGCGTGCGGCAAACCAGTCCCACCCTCCCCTTCCCTCAAACACTGTCTGTCCCACCTGTGACAGGGACTGTGGTTCTCGTATTGGACTGTTCAGCCACCTAAGGACTGATTTTAAGAGTGGAAGCAAGTCTGCCTCGATTGCGAGGGACTGCCTATGATGATGATGTGTTGTTCGGGCAGGGCCAAAGGATTAACAATGCCTTGCCTTCCTGTGTGGAACTCCCATTTTCAGTTGCTTCTGGGTGATCACATGTCCCAAAATTGCTTTACAGCCAGTGAAGTACTTTTTGACGTGTAGTCACTACTGTAATGTAGGAAACGCAGCAGCCAAATTGCGCACAGCAAGCTCCCACACACAACGCTGTGATCGATGTTCCGATAATCTGTTCCACTGCTGCTCATTGAGCGATAAATATTGGCCAGGCACTGGGGATAACTCCGCTCCCTCCCCCGCCACCCCGCTCTTCTTCGAGTTGGGCCATGGGATATTTTACGCCCGCCTGAGAGAGCAGAGGAGACCGTAGAACTTGGGTCCTACTGCTTCCTCAGTACTGCCCCTCCAACAGTGCGGCGCTCCCTCAGTACTGCCCCTCCGACAGTGCGGCGCTCCCTCAGTACTGCCCCTCCGACAGTGCAGCACTCCCTCAGTACTGCCCCTCCGACAGTGCGGCGCTCCCTCAGTACTGCCCCTCCGACAGTGCGGCGCTCCCTCAGTACTGCCCCTCCGACAGTGCAGCACTCCCTCAGTACTGCCCCTCCGACAGTGCGGCACTTCCTCAGTACTGCCCCTCCGACAGTGCGGCACTCCCTCAGTACTGCCCCTCCGACAGTGCGGCGCTCCCTCAGTACTGCCCCTCCGACAGTGCGGCACTCCCTCAGTACTGCCCCTCCGACAGTGCGGTGCTCCCTCAGCCTGGATTATGTGCTCAAGTATCTGGACCGGGACTTGAACCCGCGACCTTGTGACTGAGACATGGCTGACACAGTAGAAACTCTGGTTACATGGACTGATGTGAGGGGTGGCAAGGTCCCTTGTGTCGGTGACTCCCACTTTGTCCGATCATTCCTGTCCAGCTACGTCCCAGTGTCCCAGTCTGGGAGAGGTGATGGAGTGGGCTTTCTGCTGTAACCAGAACTCGGCCCAAGCCTGCTCCATACCGACAGGGCAACAGTAAGCAGCAATCCCCTTCACTCTCCCGCTCCAAAACAGCAGGTGCCTGTTGAACATTTCCCTCCACACTGTCCCATCAAACACTCCCAGGGCAGGTACAGGGGTTAGATACAGAGTAAAGCTCCCTCTACACTGCCCCATCAAACACTCCCAGGGCAGGTACAGCACGGGGTTAGATACAGAGTAAAGCTCCCTCTACACTGTCCCATCAAACACTCCCAGGGCAGGTACAGGGGGTTAGATACAGAGTAAAGCTCCCTCTACACTGCCCCATCAAACACTCCCAGGGCAGGTACAGGGGGTTAGATACAGAGTAAAGCTCCCTCTACACTGCCCCATCAAACACTCCCAGGGCAGGTACAGGGGGTTAGATACAGAGTAAAGCTCCCTCTACACTGTCCCATCAAACACTCCCAGGGCAGGTACAGGGGGTTAGATACAGAGTAAAGCTCCCTCTACACTGTCCCCATCAAACACTCCCAGGGCAGGTACAGCACGGGTTAGATACAGAGTAAAGCTCTATCTACACTGTCCCATCAAACACTCCCAGGGCAGGTACTGCACGGGTTTAGATACAGAGTAAAGCTCCCTCTACACTGTCCCATCAAACACTCCCAGGGCAGGTACAGCACGGGTTAGATACAGAGTAAAGCTCCCTCTACACTGTCCCATCAAACACTCCCATGGCAGGTACAGCACGGGTTGTGCTGGTATTGGTCGCTGTGGATTGCAGATTGCTGGGAGTGTATCATCAGATAAATCTGCTTTGAATTCCTATCCACTCAGTTGCAGCCTGTCCTCTCCACACCCCGAGCTGGAGTGGGCCATCTGTGACCGACTGTTTGCATTCCTCACACACATCAAAGCTCACCCCGTCGCTGCTTGCGTCGCTGAACACAATCCTGGCAGATGAGTGTGGGTCTGATACCCCAGTGTGAGGGGGAGAGTGTGAGGGGGGGGTCTGATACCCCAGTGTGAGGGGGAGAGTGTGAGGGGGGGTCTGATACCCCAGTGTGAGGGGGAGTGTGTGAGGGGGTTCTGATACCCCAGTGTGAGGGGGAGAGTGTGAGGGGGGTCTGATACCCCAGTGTGAGGGGGAGAGTGTGAGGGGGGGGTCTAATACCCAAGTGTGAGGGGGAGAGTGTGAGGGGGGGTCTGATACCCCAGTGTGAGGGGGAGAGTGTGAGGGGGTTCTGATACCCCAGTGTGAGGGGGAGAGTGTGAGGGGGGTCTGATACCCCAGTGTGAGGGGGAGAGTGTGAGGGGGGGTCTGATACCCCAGTGTGAGGGGGAGAGTGTGAGGGGGGGTCTGATACCCCAGTGTGAGGGGGGGTCTGATACCCCAGTGTGAGGGGGGGTCTGATGCCCCAGTGTGGGGGGGGGTCTGATGCCCCAGTGTGAAGGGGAGAGTGTGAGGGGGGGTCTGATACCCCAGTGTGAGGGGGGTCTGATACCCCAGTGTGAGGGGGAGAGTGTGAGGGGGGGTCTGATACCCCAGTGTGAGGGGGGGTCTGATACCCCAGTGTGAGGGGGGGTCTGATGCCCCAGTGTGAGGGGGGATCTGATGCCCTAGTGTGCGGGGGGGTCTGATACCCCAGTGTGAGGGGGAGAGTGTGAGGGGGGGTCTGATACCCCAGTGTGAGGGGGGGTCTGATGCCCCAGTGTGAGGGGGGGTCTGATACCCCAGTGTGAGGGGGGGGTCTGATGCCCCAGTGTGAGGGGGGGGGGGGTTTGATGCCCCAGTGTGCGGGGGGGGTCTAATGCCCCAGTGTGAGGGGGGGGTCTGATACTCCAGTGTGCGGGGGGGGTCTGATGCCCCAGTGTGCGGGGGGGGTCTGATGCCCCAGTGTGAGGGGGGGTCTGATACCCCAGTGTGAGGGGGGGTCTGATACCCCAGTGTGAGGGGGGGGGTCTGATACCCCAGTGTGAGGGGGGGGTCTGATACCCCAGTGTGCGGGGGGGGTCTGATGCCCCAGTGTGCGGGGGGGGTCTGAAAACCCAGTGTGAGGGGGGCGTCTGATGCCCCAGTGTGCGGGGGGGTCTGATGCCCCAGTGTGAGGGGGGGGTCTGAAAACCCAGTGTGAGGGGGGCGTCTGATGCCCCAGTGTGCGGGGGGGTCTGATGCCCCAGTGTGAGGGGGAGAGTGTGAGGGGGGTCTGATGCCCCAGTGTGAGGGGGAGAGTGTGAGGGGGGGTCTGATGCCCCAGTGTGAGGGGGGGTCTGATATCCCAGTGTGAGGGGGAGAGTGTGAGGGGGGGTCTGATGCCCCAGTGTGAGGGGGGGTCTGATGCCCCAGTGTGAGGGGGAGAGTGTGAGGGGGGGTCTGATGCCCTAGTGTGAGGGGGGGTCTGATGCCCCAGTGTGAGGGGGAGAGTGTGAAGAGGGGTCTGATGCCCCAGTGTGAGGGGCGGTCTGATGCCCCAGTGTGAGGAGGGGTCTAATACCTCAGTGTGGGGGGGGGGTCTGATGCCCCATGTGAGGGGGGGGGGTCTAATACCCCAGTGTGAGGTGGGGTCTGATGCCCCAGTGTGAGGGTGGGTCTGATGCCCCATGTGAGGGGGGAGGGTCTAATACCCCAGTGTGCGGGGGGGGGTCTGATGCCCCATGTGAGGGGGACTGTCTAATACCCCAGTGTGAGGGGGGGTCTGATGCCCCAGTGTGAGGGGGGTCTGATACCCCAGTGTGAGGGCTGGGGGTCTAATACCCCAGTGTGCGGGGGGGGGGGTCTGATGCCCCAGTGTGAGGGGGGGTCTGATACCCCAGTGTGAGAGGGAGAGTGTGAGGGGGGGTCTGATACCCCAGTGTGAGGGGTGGGGTCTGATACGCCAGGGGCAGTACTGAGGGAGTGCTGCACTGTCAGAGGGGCAGTACTGAAGGAGCGCTGCACTGTTGGAGGGGCAGTACTGAGGAAGTGCTGCACTGTCAGAGGGGCAGTACTGAGGAAGTGCTGCACTGTTGGAGGTGCAGTACTGAGGAAGTGCTGCACTGTCAGAGGGGCAGTACTGAGGAAGTGCTACACTGTTGGAGGGGCAGTACTGAGGGAGTGCTGCACTGTTGGAGGGGCAGTACTGAGGGAGTGCTGCACTGTTGGAGGGGCAGTGCTGAGGGAGTGCTGCACTGTTGGAGGGGCAGTACTGAGGGAGTGCTGCACTGTTGGAGGGCCAGTACTGAGGGAGTGCTGCACTGTTGGAGGGGCAGTACTGAGGGAGTGCTGCACTGTTGGAGGGGCAGTGCTGAGGGAGCACCGCACTGTCTGTAGGATCTTGCTGTGCAAATTGGCTGCCGCATTTGCTATAGTACAACAGTGACTAAACCTCTAATGTACTTCATTGGGTGAAGCGCTTTGGGACATCGCAATGTGGTGAAAGGCGCTCTATAAATGCAAGTCCTTTCTTATCTCACTGTGATGCCAATTACCCAGCAGTCTCATTATTTCAGACCTCCGTGTCCTGGCCTGACCCTGTCCTGTGGTTCCGAGGTCACAGCTACTGCCATTGTTGTTGGCTCTGCAGGTCTGAGACTCGCCAGTATTCCCGTCTGTCAGCAGACACTTTGCCAGATGCCCAGAAGCCAAAACACTGACCAGCGCCGAGAAACATAGAAACTTACAGTGCAGAAGGAGGCCATTCTGGCCGACAAAGAGCCACACGGCCCTCGGTCAGCAGCCTGTTGCCATGGAACAGCTCTCAGTGCGTAAGCAGGGTCAAAGTTCAGAGTGCTCTCTGCTGGATTCCAGCCAGCTCCAGACAGTATCTGTCCAAAATCTTCCCCTGACACACCCATTACAGCAGGTTACAACAATACAAGTCAGGGGATAAAGGGACAGAGAGAGAGGGAGAGAGACACGGCAGGGAGGGCGGGGGGTGGGGGTGGGGGGGGGGCAGAGAGAGAGAGAGAGAGAGAGGGAGAGGGACAGAGAGACAGAGAGAGAGAGACAAGTGAGTGATTTGCCAGGTCACTTCAGAGGACAGTTCAGAGTTAACCACATTGGTATGGGACTGGAGTCACATTTATGCCCAGACCAGGTAAGGTAATGACAAGATATACAGTGTTGTTCCCCAGGGGTCGATTCTGGGACCACTGCTTTTCTTCATCTATATTAATGACTTGGACTTGGGTGTACATGGCATAATTTCAAACTTTGCAGATAACAAAACTTGGAAGTATAGTGAACTGTGAGGAGGATAGTGATGGTCTTCAAGAGGACACAGACAGGCTGGTGGAATGGGCGGGCACGTGGGAGATGGAATTTAACACAGAAAAGTGCAAAGTGATACATTTTGGTGGTGTCATGTATTCAACCAGCATTGTAACCCATGTATAATCTGACCTAAGTTGTACACTGTGAGAACAATGACCACTAGGTGGTGAACTTGTGGGAGACACTCCTAACCTGGACCTTCGGGTATAAAAGGGGAAGCTCCACCCACCTTCATCACTTGAGTGCTAAGGAATAAAGGACAGGTCACAGACTGACCTTCTCTCAAGCATGGGCCTCGTGTGCATTTATACTGTATAGTAAGGACGTATTAATGGACACGAGGCCCATGCTTGAGAGAAGGTCAGTCTGTGACCTGTCCTTTATTCCTTAGCACTCAAGTGATGAAGGTGGGCGGAGCTTCCCCTTTTCTACCCGAAGGTCCAGGTTAGAAGTGTCTCCCACAAGTTCACCACCTAGTGGTCATTGTTCTCACAGTGTACAACTTAGGTCAGATTATACATGGGTTACAATGCTGGTTGTATACATGACAGGTGGGAGGAATGAGGAGAGGCAATATAAACTAAAGGGTACAATTCTAAAGGGGGCACATGAACAGAGAGACCTGGGGTATAAATTATTGAAGGTGGCAGGGCAGGGTGAGAAACGGTTAAAACAGCTTGCGGGATCCTGGGCTTCATAAATAGAGGCAGAGAATACAAAAGCAGGAAGTTATGATGAACTTTTATAAACACTGTTCGGCCTCAACGGGAGTATTGTGTCCAATTCTGGGCACCACACTTTAGGAAGGATGTGAAGGCCTTAGAGAGGGAGCAGAGGAGATTGACCAGAACAGTTCCAGGGATGAGGGACTTCAGTTACGGGGATAGACTGGAGAAGCTGGGGTTGTTCCCCTTGGAGCAGAGAAGGTTGCGAGGAGATTTGATCGAGGTGTTCAAAATCATGAGGGGTCTGGACAGAGTAGAGAGAGAGAAACTGTTCCCATTGGTGGAAGGGTCGAGAACCAGAGGACACAGATTTAAGGTGATTGGCAGAAGAACCAAAGGCAACATGAGGGAAAATGTTTTTATGCAGCGAGTGATTAGGATCTGGAATGCACGGCCTGAGAGGGTGATGGAGGCAGACTCAATCACGGCTTTCAAAAGGGAGTTGGATAAGTAGCTGAAATAATTTTTTTTTTTGCAGGGCTAAGTGGAGAGGGCGCGGCAGTGGGACTAGCTTGAAGTGCTCTTGCAGAGCGCCGGCATGGGCTCGACGGGATGAATGGCCTTCTTCTGTGCTGAAACAATTCTATGGTTCTAACTTGCATTCATATAGCATTTTTAACACAGTAAAATGCCCCAAATGCTTCACAGGAGAATTATCAGTCAAAATCTAACACGAAACCACATAGTAACTTATTAGGGCAGATGACCAAAAGCTTGGTCAAAGAGGTAGGTTTTAAGGAGCGTCTTAAAAAAGGAGAGAGAGGCGGAGAGGTTTAGGGGAGGAATTCCAGAGCTTAGGACCCAGGCAACAGAAGGCATGGCCACCAACGGTGGAGCGATTAAAATTATGAATGCTCAAGAGGCCAGAATTGGAGGAGCGCAGAGATCTCGGCTTGTAGGGCCAGAGGTGGCGACAGAGATAGGGAGGGGCGAGGCCATTGAAGGATTTGTAAAAAAGGATGAGAATATTAAAGTCATTGCTGGACCGGGAGAGAATGCAGGTCAGGAGGCACGGGGGCGATGGGTGAGAGGGACTTGGTGCGAGTTTGGATACGGGAGTTCTGGATAGGTTCAAGTTTATGGAGGTGGAAGATGCAAGGCCAGCCAGGAGTGCGTTGGAATAGTCGAGTCCAGAGGTAACAAAGGCACGGATGAGGGTTTCAGCAGCGGATGAGCAGAGGCACGGGCGGAGACGGGCCATGTTGCAGCGTGCAAATAGGTGGTCTTGGTGATGCAGATGGTATGTGGTCGGAAGCTCATCTCGGGGTCAAATAGAATGCCCAGGTTCAAATGGATTGGCTCAGCCTCAAGACAGTGGCCGGGGAGAGGGATGGAATCGGTGGCTCAGCAATGGAGTTTGTGGCGGGGACCGAAAACAATGGCTCCGGCTTTACTAATATTTGGTTGGAGGAATTTCTGCTCATCTAGGACAGGATGTCGGACCAGCAGTCTGACGAATCAGAGACCGTGGAGGGGTTGGGAGAAGTGAGGGTGAGGTAGGGCTGGGTGTCTCAGATTACATGTGGAAACTGACTCCGTGTTTCCGGATGATGTCACCGAGGGGCAACATGTCGATGAGAAATAGGAGGGGCCAAGGATAGATCCTGGGGGGACACCGGAGGTAACGATGCGGGGGCGGGAAGAGAAGCTGTTGCTGGAGATTCTCTGGTTACGATGAGATGGATAAGAATGGAACCAGGCGAGTGCAGTCCCACCCAGCTGGACGATGGTGGAGAGGTGTTGGAGGAGAATGGAGTGGTCAACCGTGTCAATGGCTGCAGACAGGTCGAGAAGGACGAGGAGGGATAGTTTACCTTTGTCACTGGCACAAAGGATGTCATTTGTGACTTTGATGAGAGCCGGTTCGGTGCTGTGGCAGGGACAGAATCGGCAGGTTTCCTTCCCGAAAGGACATTAGTGAACCAGTTGGGTTTCTACGAAATTTCCAACAGCTTCATAGTTACCGTTACTGATCCTAGCTTTTCACTTCCCGCTTCTTTTGAAATTAATTCAAATTCTCAAACTGCCCTGGTCGGATCTGAACTCACATTGTACAGTGCGGGTCCCATGGCACGAGTGATGGCTGGAGTGCTTCCCCCAGGGCCCAGTGTATTGCTATGATCTGGATTTGGACACTAGGAGCACAATGTGCGGATCACACAATCGTTAGTCAGGTCAATGGGACATCAGACAAGGGAGACCAAAATAGAAGGGAGTTATCATGATAATCCCCCTCACTCCCCGTCCCCTTTAATATCCCACCCAGTCTAATCCCACTCTCCCCCTCACTCCCCATACCCTTTAATATCCCACCCAGTCTAATCCCACTCTCCCCCTCACTCCCCGTACCCTTTAATATCCCACCCAGTCTAATCCCACTCTCTCCCTCACTCCCCGTACCTTTAATATCCCACCCAGTCTAATCCAACCCTCCCCCTCACTCCCCGTACCCTTTAATATCTCACCCAGTCTAATCCCACTCTCCCCTCACTCCCTATACCCTTTAATATCCCACCCAGTCTAATCCCACTCTCCCCCTCACTCCCCGTACCCTTTAATATCCCAACCAGTCTAATCCAACCCTCCCCCTCACTCCCCGTACCCTTTAATATCCCACCCAGTCTAATCCCACTCTCCCCCTCACTCCCCATACCCTTTAATATCCCACCCAGTCTAATCCCACTCTCCCCCTCACTCTCCGTACCCTTTAATATCCCACCCAGTCTAATCCCACTCTCTCCCTCACTCCCCGTACCTTTAATATCCCACCCAGTCTAATCCAACCCTCCCCCTCACTCCCCGTACCCTTTAATATCTCACCCAGTCTAATCCCACTCTCCCCTCACTCCCTATACCCTTTAATATCCCACCCAGTCTAATCCCACTCTCCCCCTCACTCCCCGTACCCTTTAATATCCCAACCAGTCTAATCCAACCCTCCCCCTCACTCCCCGTACCCTTTAATATCCCACCCAGTCTAATCCCACTCTCCCCCTCACTCCCCATACCCTTTAATATCCCACCCAGTCTAATCCCACTCTCCCCCTCACTACCCGTACCCTTTAATATCCCACCCAGTCTAATCCCACTCTCCCCCTCACTCCCCATACCCTTTAATATCCCACCCAGTCTAATCCCACTCTCCCCCTCACTCCCCACACCCTTTAATATCCCACCCAGTCTAGTCCCACTCTCCCCTCACTCCCCACACACTTTAATATCCCACCCAGTCTAATCCCACTCTCCCCCTCACTCAAAGATAAATTACGACATGGAAGGAGGCCATTCAGCCTATCGTGACCGCCCTGGTTGAAGAAGAGCTGTCCAGCCTAATCCCACCTTCCAGCACTAGGTCCGTAGCCATGTAGGTTACGGCTCCAGCCTATCCATCCTTTCCTCATTGCTAAAATTCTCCACTCCCGGCAACATCCTCGTAAACCTCCTCTGTACCCTCTCTTGTGCAATCATATATTTCCTGTAATGTGGTGACCAGAACTGCCCGCAGTACTCCAGCTGTGGTCTAACCAGAGTATTATACAGTTCAAGCATAACCCTCTCTGCTCTTGTATTCCATGCCTCGGCTAATAAAGGCAAGCATTCTGTATGCCTTCGTAACTACCTTATCCACCTGGCCTGATACCTTCAGGGACATACACTAACCACCTCCACACCACTCGGTATCCTCCCATTTATTGTATATTCCCTTACCTTGCAGATTGAATTCGATTTTCCACGTTTCTGTCCAACTGACCAGTTCATCAATATCTTCCTGCAGCCTAAAGCTTTCCTCATCAGCCAATGTTTGTATCATTTGCAAACTTCTTTATCTTACCACCTACATTTAAGTTTAAATCATTGATATATACCACAAAAAGTAAGGGACCGAGTACTGAGCCCTGCGGTACCCACCCCCGTAATTTCAAAAACACTCCGAAGATATTTAATATCCCACACAGTGTAATCCCGAGAGTTTGGGGAGTTGGGGAGAGCCGGTCTCACACTGGCTCAGCACAGGGGTGGGACTGACACTGATCCCCAGGTCAGGCATTCACCACCCCAGGGGACAGAGCAGGGTGGGTTGCCATACAGGGACAAGAAAGGTTTGGATTTATATAGACAGGAGCTATTGAAAGGAGTTGGACTTCACCTGTCTGCAGTTGGACACACTGCTCTGTCCTGTCCTGGGGAAGGTCAGCACGGATCCGGCTCTCTCTCTCTCTCTCTCTCTCTCTGCTCCGGATTCTGTGATTTCTCTCGCTCTGAGCTGAGCCTTATCTAGCACAGAAACCCCGCCCTGACATTTAAACAATAATCCCGTCAGCAGTTTAGATATCACGTAACTCAGTGACAGGAGGCGGAGCCGAACCGAATCACACCAGTTCAACCTCTCCAAGGAATGCAGAGAGCGGGGCTGGAGCAAACCCGGCCCTAAACCTCACCCGGACCAAACCCAGACCAAACCCTTACTCGGACCAAATCCTCACCCGGACCAAACCCGGGCCAGACCCTCACACGGACCAAACCCTCACTCGGACCAAACCCTCACCCAGACCAAACCCTCACCCGGACCAAACCCTCACTCGGACCAAACCCTCACCCAGACCAAACCCTCACCCGGACCAAACCCTCACTCGGATCAAACCCTCACCCGGACCAAACCCTCACCCAGACCAAACCCTCACCCAGACCAAACCCAGACCAAACCCTCACTCGGACCAAACCCTCACCCGGACCAAACCCTCACCCGGACCAAACCCTCACCCTGACCAAACCCTCACCCGGACCAAACCCTCACCCAGACCAAACCCAGACCAAACCCTCACTCGGACCAAACCCTCACCCGGACCAAACCCTCACCCGGACCAAACCCTCACCCAGACCAAACCCTCACCCAGACCGAACCCTCACCCGGACCAAACCCTCACTCGGACCAAACCCTCACCCGGACCAAACCCAGACCAAACCCTCACTCGGACCAAACCCTCACTTGGACCAAACCCTCACCCAGACCAAACCCTCACCCAGACCAAACCCAGACCAAACCCTCACTCGGACCAAACCCTCACCCAGACCAAACCCTCATTCACACCAAACCCGGACAAAACCCTTACTCGGACCAAACCCTCACTCGGACAAAACCCTCAATCACACCAAACTCCGACCAAACCCTCAATCACACCAAACTCTCATCCAAGTTCAAATCCCACCACGGCAGCTGGGGAATTTAAATTCAGTTAATTAAATACATCTGGAATTAAAAGCTAATGTTACTAATGATGACCATGAAACTACCGGATTGTCAAACAACCCATCTGGTCCCTTTGGGGAAGTAAACCTGCTGTCCTTACTCAGTCTGGCCTAAATGTGACTCCAGACCCACAGCAATGTGCTTGACTCTTAACTTTTATTTTTTATTTATTGATGGGATGTGGGCATCACTGGCAAGGCCGGCATTGATTGCCCATCCCTAATTGCCCTTGAGAAGGTGGTGGTGAGCCGCCTTCTTGAACCGCTGCAGTCCGTGTGGTGAAGGTGCTCCCACAGTGCTTTTTGGGGAGGGAGTTCCAGGATTTTGACCCAGCGACGATGAAGAAACAGCCGATATATGTGCAAGTCAGGATGGTGTGTGACTGGGAGGGGAACGTGGAGGTGATGGTGTTCCCATGCGCCTGCTGCATTTGTCCTTCTAGGCGGTAGAGGTCGCGGGTTTGGGAGGTGCTGTCGAAGAAGCCTTGCGAGTTGCTGCAGTGCATCTTGTAGATGGTACACACTGCAGCCAGGGGGCGCCGGTGGTGGAGGGAGTGAATGTTGAAGGTGGTGGATGGGGGGCCAATCAAGCGGCTGCTTTGTCCTGGATGCTGTCGAGCTTCTCGAGTGTTGTTGGAGCTGCACTCATCCAGGCAAGTGGAGAGTATTCCATCATACTCCTGACTTGTGCCTTGTAGACGGTGGAAAGGCTTTGGGGAGTCAGGAGGTGAGACACTCACCACAGAATACCCAGCCTCTGACCCGCTCTTGTAGCCACAGTATTTATGTGGCTGGTCCAGTTAAGTTTCTGGTCAATGGTGACCCCCAGGATGTTGATGGTGGGGGATTCAGCGATGGTAATGCCGTTGAATGTCAAGGAGCGGTAGTTAGACTCTGGTTGTTGGTGATAGTCATTGCCTGGCACTTGTGTGGCGCGAATGTTACTTGCCACTTATCAGCCCAAGCCTGTAATGATGTCCAGGTCCTGCTGCATGCGGGCATGGACTACTCCATTATCTGAGGAGTTGCGAATGGAACTGAACACTGTGCAGTCATCAGCGAACATCCTCACTTCTGACCTTATGATGGAGAGAAGGTCATTGATGAAGCAGCTGAAGATGGTTGGGCCTGGGACACTGCCCTGAGGTACTCCTGCAGCGATGTCCTGGGGCTGTGATGATTGGTCTCCAACCACCACAACCATCTTCCTCTGTGCTGGGTCTGAGTCCAGCCACTGGAGAGTTTCCCCCGATTCCCATTGACTCCAGTTTTACTAGGGCTCCTTGATGCCACACTCAGTCAAATGCTGCCTTGATGTCAAGGGCAGTCACTCTCACCTCACCTCTGGAATTCAGCTCTTTGTCCATGTTTGGACCAAGGCTGTAATGAGGTCTGGAGCCGAGTGGTCCTGGCAGACCCAAACTGAGCATCGGTGAGCAGGTTATCGGTGAGTAAGTGCCGTTGATAGCACTGTCAACGACACCTTGCTGATGATTGAGAGTAGACTGATGGGGTGGTAATTGGCCGGATTGGATTTGTCCTGCTTTTTGTGGACAGGACATACCTGGGCAGTTTTTCACACGGGTAGATACCAGTGTTGTAGCTGTACTGGAACAGCTTGGCTAGAGGCACGGCTAGTTCTGGAGCACAAGTCTTCAGCACAACAGCCGGGGTGTTGTTGGGGCCCATAGCCTTTGCTGTATCCAGTGTGCTCAGCCGTTTCTTGATATCACGTGGAGTGAAACAATTGGTCAATTAAACAACTAACAGGAGGAGGCTCCGTGAACCCCGCCATCCTCAATGATGGCAGAGCCCAGCACGCAAGGGCAAAAGACAAGGCTGAAGCGTTTGCAACCATCTTCAGCCAGCAGTGCTGCATGGATGATCCATAGCGGCCTCCTCCTGAGGTCCCCACGTGATATCAAGAAATGGCTGAGTCATCTGGATTCAGCAAACGCTATGCATACCGACAACATTCCGATTGACGTGATGAAGACTTCAGAACTAGCCACGCCTCGAGCCAAGCTGTTCCAGTATAACACTGGCATCTACTCAACAATGTGGAAAACTGCCCAGGTATGTCCTGTCCACAAAAAGCAGGACAAATCCATTCTGAACACCCCCTCAGTCATCAGCAAAGTGATGGAAGGTGTTGTCGACAGTGTTATCAAGCGTCACTTACTCATCAATAACCTGCTCACTGATGCTCAGTTTACGTTCCATCAGGACCACTCGGCTCCAGACCTCATTACAAACATGGACAAAGAGCTGAATTCCAGAGGTGAGGTGAGAGTGACTGCCCTTGATATCAAGGCAGCATTTGACCCAGTGTGACATCAAGGGGCCCTAGTAAACTGAAGTCAATGGGAATCAAGGGGAAAACTCTCCACTGGCTGGAGTCATTACCAGCACAGAGGAAGATGGTTGTGGTGGTTGGAGATCAATCATCAGCCCCAGGACATCGCTGCAGGAGTTCCTCAGGGCAGTGTCCCAGGCCCAACCATCTTCAGCTGCTTCATCAATGACCTTCCCTCCATCATAAGGTCAGAAGTGGGGATGTTCGCTGATGACTGCACAGTGTTCAGTTCCATTCACAAATCCTCAGATAATTGAGTAGTCCATGCCCGCATGCAGCAAGATCTGGACAACATTCAGGCTTGGGCTGATAAATGGCAAGTAACATTCGCACCACACAGGTGCCGGCAATAACTATCTCCAACAAGCGAGAGTCTAACCACTGCCCCTTAACATTCAATGGCATTACCATCACCGAATCCCCCACCATCAACATCCTGGGGGTCACCATTGACCAGAAACTTAACTGGACCAGCCACATAAATACTGTGACAACAAGAGTGGGTCAGAGGCTGGGTGTTCTGCGGTGAGTGTCTCACCTCCTGACTCCTCAAAGCCTTTCCACCATCTACAAGGCACAAGTCAGGAGTGTGATGGAATACTCTCCACTTGCCTGGATGGTGCAGCTCTAACAACACTCAAGAAGCTCGACACCATCCAGGACAAAGCAGCCGCTTGATTGGCCCCCCATCCACCACCTTCAACATTCACTCCCTCCACCACCGGCGCCCCCTGGCTGCAGTGTGCACCATCTACAAGATGCACTGCAGCAACTCGCCAAGGCTTCTTCGGCAGCACCTCCCAAACCCGTGACCTCTACCCCCTAGAAGGATAAGGGCAGCAGACGCATGGGAACACCACCACCTGCAAGGTCCCCTCCCAGTCACACACCATCCTGACTTGGAAATATATCGGCCGTTCCTTCATCGTCGCTGGGTCACAATCCTGGAACTCCCTCCCTAACAGCACTGTGGGAGCACCTTCACCACACGGACTGCAACCGTTCAAGAAGGCGGCTCACCATCACCTTCTCAAGGGGCAGTTAGGGATGGGCAATAAATGAAGAAAGTGCCTGAAGGGTATAGGATTTGGCAGTCCATGAGAGCATGATAATTAACCTGACATCAGCCATCATTGTCAGGGACAGCGCCTATTGCACATAAGTGCCCGGAGGGCAAGAAGGGAGAATGAACAAAGTTATAAGGGAATGGAGCCATGTGTAGGTCTGATGGGAAATTATGGTAGGTACCCTTTCCTCAACCACCTTTTTACAACAATCTAGGAGTTTACATGCTTATTTTAATCTGATTCCAGCCACAAGTTACCAGATTTACTGAATCAATTTCCCAACTTGCCTGGGTGGGATTTGAAATCATGGACCCCTGGATTATTAGTCACGGAGCACACCACGGTGTTACTGCACCCATCCTGACGCACGATGGTAAGTTGTTATGCCGAGACGCTTGTGGCCGTACACTTGCTTCAGAAGGTTGTGTGTTTCAGCCCCAGCCCAAACGAATTGAGCTCGTTACTTCGGCTGAAAGAGCAGTGCAGTACTGAGGGAGTGCCGCACTGTCGGAGGGGCGGTACTGAGGGAGTGCCGCACTGTCGGAGGGGCGGTACTGAGGGAGTGCCGCACTGTCGGAGGGGCAGTACTGAGGGAGTGCCGCACTGTCGGAGGGGCAGTACTGAGGGAGTGCTGCACTGTCGGAGGGGCAGTACTGAGGGAGTGCCGCACTGTCGGAGGGGCAGTACTGAGGGAGTGCTGCACAGTGAGAGGGGCAGTACTGAGGGAGTGCCGCACTGTCGGAGGGGCGGTACTGAGGGAGTGCCGCACTGTTGGAGGGGCGGTACTGAGGGAGTGCCGCACTGTCGGAGGGGCAGTACTGAGGGAGTGCCACACTGTCGGAGGGGCAGTACTGAGGGAGTGCCGCACTGTCGGAGGGGCGGTACTGAGTGAGTGCCGCACTGTCGGAGGGGCGGTACTGAGGGAGTGCCGCACTGTCGGAGGGGCGGTACTGAGGGAGTGCTGCACTGTCGGAGGGGCGGTACTGAGGGAGTGCTGCACTGTCGGAGGGGCGGTACTGAGGGAGTGCGGCACTGTCGGAGGGGCAGTACTGAGGGAGTGCCGCACTGTCGGAGGGGCGGTACTGAGGGAGTGCCGCACTGTCGGAGGGGCGGTACTGAGGGAGTGCCGCACTGTCGGAGGGGCGGTACTGAGGGAGTGCCGCACTGTCGGAGGGGCGGTACTGAGGGAGTGCCGCACTGTCGGAGGGGCGGTACTGAGGGAGTGCCGCACTGTCGGAGGGGCAGTACTGAGGGAGTGCCGCACTGTCGGAGGGGCGGTACTGAGGGAGTGCCGCACTGTCGGAGGAGCGGTACTGAGGGAGTGCTGCACTGTCGGAGGGGCGATACTGAGGGAGTGCGGCACTGTCGGAGGGGCAGTACTGAGGGAGTGCCACACTGTCGGAGGGGCAGTACTGAGAGAGTGCCGCACTGTCGGAGGGGCAATACTGAGGGAGTGCCGCACTGTCGGAGGGGCAGTACTGAGAGAGTGCCGCACTGTCGGAGGGGCAATACTGAGGGAGTGCCGCACTGTCGGAGGGGCGGTACTGAGGGAGTGCTGCACTGTCGGAGGGGCAGTACTGAGGGAGTGCTGCACTGTCGGAGGGGCAGTACTGAGGGAGTGCCGCACTGTCAGAGGTGCCATGTTTCAGATGGAAGGAGGGGGTGGGATGTTCAGGGTGGAATTTCTCCACTCCTGGGTTTTCGAAGACCCAGTCAGTCGCTCAGGACACTACGTGGGGAATGAGGAGCTGAACATTTGAGCACAGGAAGCTGGCGTGCTATTGACAATCATCAGCTGTGACAGCTCTAGGGCGTCCCCACTGGCCTGCAGCACTTTCAATCCTCTGATGTGTGTTGAGAATAATAAATCATGTAAGGTATATAATGTCAACAGGTAATTATCTTTGTGGCGAGGTAGGCCTCTCCCTATTTCACACTGACATCAGCAAGAAATTAGATTCTGCCCCGACACCTGGCTGTAAAACTAAAGAGCTTTAAAAACTAAAAAAACGAGATGGCGGAAGTTATAGCAGATGCATTCGTTATAATCTACCAAAATTCTCTGGACTCTGGGGAGGTACCAGCGGATTGGAAAGCAGCTAATGTAACGCCTCTGTTTAAAAAAGGGGGCAGACAAAAGGCAGGTAACTATAGGTCGGTTAGTTTAACATCTGTAGTGGGGAAAATGCTTGAAATTATCATTAAGGAAGAAATAGCGGGATATCTAGATAGGAATAGTGCAATCAAGCAGATGCAACATGGATTCGTGAAGGAGAAATCATGTTTAACTAATTTACTGGAATTCTTTGAGGATATAACGAGCATGGTGGATAGAGGTGTACCGATGGATGTGGTGTATTTAGATTTTCAAAAGGCATTCGATAAGGTGCCACACAAAAGGTTACTGCAGAAGATAAAGGTACGTGGAGTCAGTGGAATTGTATTAACATGGATCGAGAATTGGCTGGCTAACAGAAAGCAGAGAGTCGGGATAAATGGGTCCTTTTCGGGTTGGAAATCGGTGGTTAGTGGTGTGCCACAGGGATCGGTGCTGGGACCACAACTGTTTACAATATACAAAGATGACCTGGAAGAGGGGACAGAGTGTAGTGTAACAAAATTTGCAGATGACACAAAGATTAGTGGGAAAGCAGGTTGTGTGGAGAACACAGAGAGACTGCAAAGAGATTTTGATAGGTTAAGCGAATGGGCTAAGGTTTGGCAGATGGAATACAATGTCGGAAAGTGTGAGGTCATCCACCTTGGGAAAAAAATCAGTAAAAGAGAATATTATTTGAATGGGGAGAAATTACAACATGCTGCGGTGCAGAGGGACCTGGGGGTCCTTATGCATGAATCACAAAAAGTTAGTTTGTAGGTGCAGCAGGTAATCAGGAAGGCAAATGGAATGTTGGCCTTCATTGCGAGAGGGATGGAGTACAAAAGCAGGGAGGTCCTTCTGCAACTGTATAGGGTATTGGTGAGGCTGCACCTGGAGTACTGCGTGCAGTTTTGGTCACCTTACTTCAGGAAGGATATACTAGCTGTGGAGGGGGCACAGAGATGATTCACTAGGCTGATTCCGGAGATGAGGGAGTTACCTTATGATGATAGATTGAGTAGACAAGGTCTTTACTCGTTGGAGTTCAGAAGGATGAGGGGTGATCTGATAGAAACATTTAAAATAATGAAAGGGATAGACAAGATAGAGGCAGAGAGGTTGTTTCCACTGGTCGGGGAGACTAGAACTAGGGGGCACAGCCTTAAAATACGGGGGAGCCAATTTAAAACCGAGTTGAAAAGGAATTTCTTCTCCCAGAGGGTTGTGAATCTGTGGAATTCTCCGCCCAAGGAAGCAGTTGAGGCTAGCTCATTGAATGTATTCAAGTCACAAATAGATAGATTTTTAATCAATAAGGGAATTAAGGGTTATGGGGAGCGGGCGGGTAAGTGGAGCTGAGTCCACGGCCAGATCAGCCATGATCTTGTTGAATGGCGGAGCAGGCTCGAGGGGCTAGATGGCCTACTCCTGTTCCTAATTCTTATGTTCTTATGTTCTAAAGGGAGAGGATTAGAGCATTGTACAGGGTTATATACTAGGTCTGACATGGGATGTATACAGTACTGTACAGAGTTATATACCGGGTCTGACCTGGGTTATATACAGCACTGTACAGAGTTATATACCGGGTCTGACCTGGGTAATATACAGCACTGTACAGGTTTATATACCGGGTCTGACCTGGCTTATATACAGCACTGTACAGTTATATAGCGGGTCTGACCTGGGTTATATACAGCACTGTACAGAGTTATATAGCGGGTCTGACCTGGGTTAGATACAACACTTTACAGAGTTATATACTGGGTCTGACCTGGGTTATATAAAGTACTGTACAGGGTTATATACTGGGTCTGACCTGGGTTAGATACAGCACTGTACAGAGTTATATACTGGGTCTGACCTGGGTAATATACAGCACTGTACAGGGTTATATACTGGGTCTGACCTGGGTTAGATACAGCACTGTAAAGGTTATATACTGGGTCTGACCTGGGTTATATACAGCACTGTAAAGGGTTATATTCTGGGTCTGACCTGGGTAATATACAGCACTGTACAGGGTTATATACCGGGTCTGACCTGGGTTATATACAGCACTGTACAGGGTTATATACTGGGTCTGACCTGGGTAATATACAGCACTGTACAGGGTTATATACCGGGTCTGACCTGGGTTATATACAGCACTGTACAGAGTTATATACCGGGTCTGACCTGGGTTATATACAACACTGTACAGGGTTATATACTGGGGCTGACCTGGGTTAGATACAGCACTGTACAGAGTTATATACTGGGTCTGACCTGGGTTATACACAGCACTGTACAGGGTTATATACTGGGTCTGACCTGGGTTATATACAGCACTGTACAGGGTTATATACCGGGTCTGACCTGGGTTATATTCAGCACTGTACAGGGTTATATGTCGGGGCTGACCTGGGTTAGATACAGCACTGTACAGGGTTATATACTGGGTCTGACCTGGGTTATATACAGCACTGTACAGGGTTATATACCGGGTCTGACCTGGGTTATATATAGCACTGTACAGGGTTATATACCGGGTCTGACCCAGGTCTGATGATGCAAAGCTTGGTGGGAATGTAAGTTGTGAGGTGGATGCAAAGAGGCTTCAAGGGGATATAGACAGACTCAGTGAGTGGGCAAGAACATGGCAAATGGAATATAATGTGGAGAAATGTGAAGTTATCCACTTTAGTAGGAAAAATAGAAAAGCAGAGTATTTTTAAATGGAGAGAGATTGGGAAATGTTGGTGTTCAGAGGGACCTGGGTGTCCTTGTACACCAATCACTGAAAGTTAACAGGCAGGTACAGCAAGTGATTCGGAAAGTATATCCAAGAAAGAGATTGTTAGATTTTTGGATATTTTGGGAATCAAGGGATTATGGGGCCAGTGCAGGAGAGTGGATTTGAGGTCGAAGATCAGCCATGTGGGGAGACCATTGGCCCATGCCTTCGGGGCAACGTGGAGGGAAGTTGCACAGGGGGTCTCACCCAGTCGTGCGGTCGCCCGCAGCGTCACGCAGTGTCGTAGGAAGTTCAACGACCTCAGTCGGGTGGTCAGGGTGAGTACATGGTTCAACAGGTCCTACATACCAGTATCTGAACCTCTGTCTGTGCACACTGCACAAAGCACCACTACCCTGCAACTATCATCATCATCGTAGGCAGTGCCTCGGAATCGAGCAAGACTTGCTTCTACTCTAAAAATGAGACCTTAGGTGGCTGAACAGACCAATACGGGAGCCACAGTCTCTGTCACAGGTGGGGTAGACAGTGGTTGAGGGTAAGGGAGGGTGGGACTGGTTTGCCGCACGCTCCTTCCGCTGCCTGCACTTGGTTTCTGCATGCTCTCGGCGATGAGACTCGAGGTGCTCAGTGCCCTCCCAGATGCACTTCCTCCACTTAGGGCGGTCTTTGGCCAGGGACTCCCAGGTGTCAGTGGGGATGTTGCACTTTATCAGGGAGACTTTGAGGGTGTCCTTGTAACGTTTCCTCTGCCCACCTTTGGCTCGTTTTCCGTGAAGGAGTTCCTAATTGAGCGCTTGCTTTGGGAGTCTTGTGTCTGGCATGCGGACAATGTGGCCTGCCCAGCGGAGCTGATCGAGTGTAGTCAGTGCTTCAATGACTCAAATGCACAACCTCATCTCACGCCTTGCCTACATTCACAGCTATTGAACAGCTATTCAACGTCAGAGGCGTATCTCATAGCTGGACTGTGACTCACCCACATTCCTTTGTTTTACAGGCCAAGACGGCCCATAGCCGGAGGGAACAGCAGAGGACAGGGAGGTGCTGTACTTTCACTTTCCAGCTCCTGATACTGGCTGCACTCCTGCTCCCCTGCCCTCACTTTATCGCGAGTCTGGTGCCGTTATGCTTTCAGATAATCAGCCAGCAGCACTGTACAGAATTATATACCGTGTCTGACCTGGGTTATATACAGCACTGTACAGGGTTATATACCGAGTCTGACCTGGGTTATACACAGCACTGTACAGGGTTATATACCGGGTCTGACCTGGGTAATATACAGCACTGTACAGGGTTATATACTGGGTCTGACCTGGGTTATATACAGCACTGTACAGGGTTATATACTGGGTCTGACCTGGGTTATATACAGCACTGTACAGGGTTATATACCGGGTCTGACCTGAGTAATATACAGCACTGTACAGGGTTATATACCGGGTCTGACCTGGGTTATATACAGCACTGTACAGAATTATATACCGGGACTGACCTTGTTTATATACAGCACTGTACAGGGTTATATACCGGGTCTGACCTGGGTTATATACAGCACTGTACAGGGTTATATACCGGGTCTGACCTGGGTTATTGTTAGTGTTAGTGTTTTATCAGAAGAATCACTCAACACTCAGAGTCGGTTCCAACGCCAATGCAGCCTTTATTAACGCCAGCGGGGAGGAAGCCTCAGGACTGGTTCCAGGCACTTCACTCCGCAGAACAAAGGGTTTCATGGATCTTTATATGTTTTACAACAGTTTATTACAGTTACATCATATAGATTATAAATTCAATTAGACCAATAGATAGAGTTAGTTTCTAAACATAAAGTGGCTCATGTGTTGCTAAGAGATGTGTTGCTAAGAGGTGTGTTGCTGGGAATGACTCATGTAACATGAATCCAGGCCTCCCTTATCTTACTGTCCTTGGGTGCTGTCTTTGGATAGCCTCCTTATCTCAATCCTGCTACAGAGTCGTATTGTCCTTACTTCCACCAGAACATTTAGTCCTGAGGCTTGGCTGATTAGCTTGTTAGTCCTGTGTGTGGGAAACAACAATTATCAGTTTCCAGGAATGCGGTCTAATTCAGCTAACAGAAATCCCTTGAGGCTTCACTGGTAGCCATTTTATGATTCAAGTTACATATAGTTCTTACCTTATACTACAGGTGTAGTTCTAACCTTATACTACAGGTGCCGTTGCCCTCGGGTGCCTAATGCCTACAACAATTCCCTCCTTTCGGTAAGGGGACTAGTCCTAGTCCCCCTTTAACCGACCGCCCTACTTTTATTAGTTTTTGTGCACGGCCCGGTACTCCCTGCCTCAACGTGCTGGCCAGTCACGTAGTTTCAGGAGTACCAGTTGCTTAGATCAAATTAACTAAGGTCAAATCCTCCTTCTCCTTTATTAGACAGGCTTGTTTAGTATTTAGGGACCGGTCATGGGTCCCTCTTCATTGTGCTTGGTGCCTGCATGCCTGGCAGGCCATTATGCCCCATGTTATCGCTAAGATCAGTTGTGTCCCGACCAGTATGTGTGAAATTATTCAAATCCAAGGATGGATGTTCACATTTATTCCCCAGTCCCAGACCTTTCTCCACCAACTCTGACTTTGTAAGTCTATTTCGATATCTTCTTACAATACTTTGATTTTAGTTTGCAGATGGTGGTAGAGCTTTACGGATTGACCCACTCTGAGCCTCAAATCTCGTAATGCTTTGGTTAGATGTGGGATAGGGACCTGATCTGGCTCGTCATAATCCTGCAAATGATCGTGGAGCTGATCGGTTACATCAATAACTTCGGACTTCCGGCGCCTAACCTGGGTGATATGCGCTTGCCCGATCGCGACAGGTCGTAGTGGTGTAAAGCAAAAGTTCGACTGTGGTATAGGGCACTGCAGGTCATTATACTGGTATGAACGCTCTGTGGTAGAGACGCAGTATCTTCCCTTCCCTCCGTAGCCTGCCCTCACGAAGTGCATGTGTGCGGGCACTATTTCTAGTACACACCCGTCGGTTCGGTTAAACCCGCACTCGTCTAGCTCCCCTCGGCCCACCGGGTGAGGGCATACTGTGATACTGTGATTTCCCCCTTTGCTTGCAATCTGTTAGGGAAATCCCGGTAAGTATGTTGTTCCAACGAACAGCGGAGGTGTTGGTCAGATAGTAACATATGGAGACATTTTCCCGTATTACTCTGATATTCTCTAGTTGGTATAGAGGGAATGGCCCTGAGTCCGGCGTGGCTATAGGGATCATCAGGACTATCCCTATCCCAGTATTCCTTCCCACCTGGCAATCTGGAATTGCTGGGTATACTCGGGTCAGTCCCTTCAGAGTACAATTATCCAGAGTCCCCCTCTGGTTTGCCAACTGAGCTAAATGTGAACTGTCTATCCAATCAGGTACTTCCCCACATTGGATCTGGTCGAGATTGGGCAGATCTGTCCCACCATCCACAGACCATAAGCGTGACATCTCTTCCAGCCTGTTTATCTTAGCTTTTAACTCTTGACCAGCTAGTTCCGTTTTATTTTTATTCTGAATATCCCACCATTTCCTCTGTCTGTCAGGTGAGTCTTCTTTATTTTATTAAGAAATCCAAATGAATAATGTCCAGTATAAAACAGCTGTCAATGGAAAGGGTTAACTCCTTTACAGGTTTGTAAGAAAGCCTGATGTCATTACGTGACTTCACGTAATCATCCGAAAAATTCTTTTTTTTTAAGTCTTTGTGCCTTCAAAACTTGCTTAGAAATTAGGAATCCGTTAAACAGCATAAATTAGTAAAGTGGTCATAATAAAAATCTTCTCATCAGGGAAGACGGCATTTTAGAGTAAACTCCAATGTTTTCTTAACTTCTAATTCAAGTACTTGCCAAATAATTTTTTTTTAATTGATTTAAAACGAGATCACACATTTTTAATAGCAATTTTGTTTACTGAAATTCAATTTTTTTTTTTAAAATTTCTCTCTCAGCACAAAATCTAAACTTCTGTGCCAGTTCCATTTTCTATAAGAATTTAAGAATTCAGTAAGATTCTCTAATTCCCAGTTTTTTTTTCTGTGCTGAGTTCACATAGCTTAGATCTTCAAAACCCTCCTGCTTGTTTAGACTGTTCGGGGCTTTTCTTGATAGACACTGTCCATTTTGGAAATTTTTTCAAACTGCATTGAAACTTTCTCATAATTTAAAATTCGAATCCATGTAGTGTGTTTTACCTCTTCCAATTTTTTTTCTTCGAATTAAACCAATATCTTTTTCACAGCAAACATCAACTAGTATTTAGTAAGTTATGTCTTTTTCCATCACAAACACATTTGTTAATTTAAAATCATTTATTTACTTTCAAAGTGGCATCTTTATCTTTTTCTTTTCTCCATAACTGGAATGGAGTCCAGCTTTGAGGGTTTGAGGGTTGCTTTTCGTTATCTCAAAATGCTCCAGTTTCAAAGTCGTTAAAATGTCTCTTCTAAACTGCTAAAGCTTGCTGTTTTTAACATTTTCCCAAAAGTCCCTTTTACACCTTCGCAGATAGCTCGCCACTCGCCCAGGAGTTTGACCTGATCATTTAATTTAATATATTTTTTTTGAATCCACCTCAGTATTTTCTGTGCCTTCTCTGAATATCTCAAAATCCCAATTCAAACTTTGTCATTTCAATCTTTATTTAAAACCTTTTTTTTTTGTTTTGAGCTAGAAGCTTTCTTAAAAGGCATTCTTTATCACATTCCGAGACTAAATTTATGTCTTTCAATCCAATGTAATCAATCATTGCATGTTTTCTTTCGACAAGTAAATTATTATTTTTTTTAACCACCGGGACCATGTATTTTTTATCTTTTGCTCAACAAATCTATCCTTTGTACATTTCCTAGCTCCGTAACTTATCATCCGAATAAATCCACACCTGCGTTTCTAACTTAAAATGTCTTAAAACTTCCCACATACAGGACAACACTACAAAGGGTGAGCTAAAATAAACAGACACTTGCATTCCTCTTCCAACCAGGCTTTCAGAAACATGACAACATAAAAATTAATTCCGCAGTCACAAAATCACACAGGGACTCTCACTCAACGACCAGACATTTACAACAGTCTCTCTTCTTTCCTATTAATGTTTTGGCTGGCTCTATTTTTGGATCCATGACCTTTCAGGGAATTCGTAGTTTTATCTAAATATTTCCTCACATAACTTTTGTAGTGGACTACCGGTATTGGTTTTTCCGTTCCTTCACCCACCATTCCCGTTGGGCTGCTGGCAGGTCCTGAGGATCCCACCCTGCTCCAATCATTTTCTCGATTAGTTTCTTTTGCTTTTCCGCCAGATGGTGGGTAAGGGACCCTTCTGATCCCCACTCGAGTTTATCTGCTTTATCTGGCCATTCCTGGGTAGGACTAGAACCGTTCGGAATCTACTCTCAGAGGTTTGCCTTTTACCTCGCACAACTTGTAGTAGACCGTCTCTGGGCTGCTGTCAGGTCACAAGTTCTGCTGTTACACAAACTTATACAATTCTTAAAACGCGTTTAAGCAATTCCCGCAGTGCTCTACGTATCCTTAATGACTACCTACCACCGTTGGTCCGACCCTGTTCACAGGTTTGGATTCCGTTAGCCGCTGTACACCGCTTGGTTCTCCCCCGGGGTATATTTCAAATCACACTACTGGGTCCGGAAGATGCCTTTCAGTATCACGATCCCACGGTCTAAGTGTGTTCCCTACGCCTACTTGGTTCCTGGCCGTCACGTGGGACAAAAATCCTCTTAATTCAGGCTCAGGCTAGGCGTTTGAGACATTAGACCGTCTCCTCGTGTCGATCAACCAGCTTCCACCTTCCGCACCCTTTATAATTCAATATCGTTTTTTATACTCACCCGGGTTTTTCCAAGGGCGTCCAGCAACTCCGGGAAATCCTGCCGACTACGCCACTGTTAGTGTTAGTGTTTTATCAGAAGAATCACTCAACACTCGGAGTCGGTTCCAACGCCAATGTGGCCTTTATTAACGCCAGAGGGGAGGAAGCCTCAGGACTGGTTCCAGGCACTTCACTCCGCAGAACAAAGGGTTTCATGGATCTTTATATGTTTTACAACAGTTTACTACAGTTACATCATATACATTATAAATTCAATTAGACCAATAGATAGAGTTAGTTTCTAAACATAAAGTGGCTCATGTGTTGCTAAGAGATGTGTTGCTAAGAGGTGTGTTGCTAGGAACGACTCATGTAACATGAATCCAGGCCTCCCTTATCTTACTGTCCTTGGGTGCTGTCTTTGGATAGCCTCCTTATCTCAATCCTGCTACAGAGTCGTATTGTCCTTACTTCCACCAGAACATTTAGTCCTGAGGCTTGGCTGATTAGCTTGTTAGTCCTGTGTGTGGGAAACAACAATTATCAGTTTCCAGGAATGCGGTCTTATTCAGCTAACAGAAATCCCTTGAGGCTTCACTGGTAGCCATTGTATGATTCAAGTTACATATTTAGTTCTAACCTTATACTACAGGTGCCGTTGCCCTCGGGTGCCTAATGCCTACAACAGTTATATACAGCACTGTATAGGGTTATATACCGGGTCTGACCTGGGTTATATATAGCACTGTATAGGGTTATATACTGGGTCTGACCTGGGTTATATACAGCACTGTACAGGGTTATATACTGGGTCTGACCCGGGTTATATATAGCACCGTACAGAATTATATACTGGGTCTGACCTGCGTTATATACAGCACTGTACAGGGTTATATACCGGGTCTGACCTTAGAAACATAGAAACTAGGTGCAGGAGTAGGCCATTCGGCCCTTCTAGCCTGCACCGCCATTCAATGAGTTCATGGCTGAACATGCAACTTCAGTACCCCATTCCTGCTTTCTCACCATACCCCTTGATTCCCCTAGTAGTAAGGACTTCATCTAACTCCTTTTTGAATATATTTAGTGAATTGGCCTCAACAACTTTCTGTGGTAGAGAATTCCACAGGTTCACCACTCTCTGGGTGAAGAAATTCCTCCTCATCTCGGTCCTAAATGGCTTCCCCCTTATCCTTAGACTGTGTCCCCTGGTTCTGGACTTCCCCAACATTGGGAACATTCTTCCTGCATCTAATTTGTCTAACCCCGTCAGAATTTTAAACGTTTCTATGAGGTCCCCTCTCATTCTTCTGAACTCCAGTGAATACAAGTCCAGTTGATCCAGTCTTTCTTGATAGGTCAGTCCCGCCATCCCGGGAATCAGTCTGGTGAACCTTCGCTGCACTCCCTCAATAGCAAGAATGTCCTTCCTCAGGTTAGGAGACCAAAACTGTACACAATACTCCAGGTGTGGCCTCACCAAGGCCCTGTACAATTGTAGCAACACCTCCCTGCCCTTGTACTCAAATCCCCTCGCTATGAAGGCCAACATGCCATTTGCTTTCTTAACCGCCTGCTGTACCTGCATGCCAACCTTCAATGACTGACCTGGGTTATATACAGCACTGTACAGGGTTATATACTGGGTCTGACCCGGGCTATATATAGCACTGTACAGAATTTTATACTGGGTCTGACCTGCGTTATATACAGCACTGTACAGGGTTATATACCGGGTCTGACCTGATTATATACAGCAATGTACAGGGTTATATACCGGGTCTGACCTGGGTTGTATACAGCACTGTACAAGGTTATATACCGGGTCTGACCTGGGTTATATACAGCACTGTACAGGGTTATATACCGGATCTGAACTGGGTTATATACAACACTGTACAGAGTTATATACTGGGTCTGACCTGGGTCATATACAGCACTGTACAGAGTTATATATCGGGACTGACCTGGGTTATATACAGCACAGTACAGGGTTATATACCGGGTCTGACCTGGGTTATATACAGCACGTCACAGAGTTATATACCGGGTGTGACCTGGGTTATATACAGCACTGTACAGAGTTATATACTGGGTCTGACCTGGGTTATATACAGCACTGTACAGAGTTATATACTGGGTATGACCTGGGTTATATACAGCACTGTACAGAGTTATATACCGGGTCTGACCTGGGTTACATACAGCAATGTACAGGGTTATATACTGGGTCTGACCTGGGTTATATACATAGAAACATATAAAATAGGTGCAGGAGTCGGCCATTCGAGCCTGCACCACCATTCAATATGATCATGGCTGATCATGTAACTTCAGTACTCCATTCCTGCTTTCTCTCCATACCCCTAGATCCCTTTAGCCGCAAGTACCACATCTAACACCCTTTTGAATATATCGAACGAACTGACCTCAACAACTTTCTGTGGTAAAGAATTCTACAGGTTCACAATTCTCTGAGTGAAGAAGTTTCTCCTCATCTTGGTCCTAAATGGCTTACCCCTTATCCTTGACCCTTGGTTCTGGACTTCCCTAGCATTGGGAACATTCTTCTGCATCTAACCTGTCCAATCCTGTCAGAATTTTATATGTTTCTATGATATACCCTCTCATTCTTCTCAATTCCTGTGAATATAAGCCTAATTGATCCAGTCTTTCTTCATATGTCAGTCCTGCTATCCCGGGAGTCTGGTGAACCTTCGCTGCACTCCCTCAATAGCAAGAATGTCCTTCCTCAGATTAGGAGACCAAAACTGAACACAATATTCAAGGTGTGGTCTCACCAAGGCCCTGTACAGCTGCAATAAGACCTCCCTGCTCCTATACTCAAATCCCCTAGCTATGAAGGCTGTCATGTATTCAACTATCATTGTAACCCATGTATAAGCTGACCTAAGTTGTACACCTTGAGAACATTGACCACAAGAGGGTGAACTTGTGGGAGACACTCCTAACCTGGATTTCATGTATAAAAAGGGAAGCTCCACCCACCTTCATCACTTGAGGTCTTGGTAATAAAAGTAACTGGTCACAGAGTGACCTTCTCTCAAGTATGGGCCTTGTGTGCATTTATACTGTATAGTAAGGACGTATTATTGGCGACGAGAAACTGGGCCACGCAAGCATGGCCACGAGCAGCACAGAAGCGAGGTACTGTGTTGGTGATGATTGGGAGATTTTATTGAGAGAATACAGCAAAGTTTTGTCACTAAGGAATGGTTGGGACAGGATTCAGCTGACAAACACAGGGCTCATCTCCTGACGGTTTGTGGATCCAGACCGTACTCCCTGATGAAGGACCTTCGAGCGTCAGAGAAACCAGCGGACAAGACGTTTGAGGAGCTCAGTAAGTTGATCGGGGAACACCTTAAACCGGCGAGCAGCATGCACATGGTGAGACACCAGTTTTACACACACCGGCGGCGAGAAGGGCAAAGCGTTCCAGACTTCGTGGCAGACCTCCGGCGACTGGCGAGACTATGTAAGTTCCCAGATGCATGCAGAGCGGAGATGCTGCAAGACTTTTTTATTGAGGATATCGGTCACGCTGGGGTTTTCAGGAAACTGATTGAGACCAAAGACTTGACCTTGGAAGCGGCGGCTCTGATAGCCCAGACATTTATCTCAGGAGAGGAAGAGACCAGAATGATGTATGACAAAAATCTTGGCTCAAATGCAGCAAACGACCAGGGAGTCAACATTGTTAACGCGGCACACAGTTCTCTAGGCAGACAAGGGCAATCGGACATGCCCGAGCATGTGGTCGAACCCAAAGAGGGAATTCAACAGAGACAATGGCTAGCTGAACGGTAATTCATGCCATCGCAATGGACAATGCGGCCAGTAATGGGGCCATCAACACCTGTCAATGGTGCGCTTAAGGACAGTTACAGAGACAGTCGACTGGTAATGGACCTTTTGTTTCCAACAACGGGGCCTCCAGCTCATGCTGGAAGTGTGGAGGCAAACACCCAGCCAGAGCTTGCAGGTATCAGCAATATACCTGCAGAAACTGCAACGTCAGCAGTCACTTGGCGCGTATGTGCAGGAAGCCTGCAGCCAGGCTGATGTACGAGGAGGACGGGCCTGATGTAAGCCCTACGAGGCCAAATGAATATTGGGGGAAATCGCTGGAAGCTGAAGTTCAGCGAGTTCATGTGGAGCACATATACAGTTCATACACCAGGACGCCACCGATAATGATGAAAGTGCTCCTCAGTGGCATCCCAGTATCAATGGAGCTAGACACAGGGGCCAACCAGTCCCTGATGAGTATCAAACAGTTCGAATGGTTTTGGGTGTCCAAGGCCAGGAGGCCAAAATTATTGCCGATTGACGCACAGCTACGGACATATACAAGGGAGATCATTCCGGTGCTAGGCAGCGCCACGGTAGTCATGAGGCACAAAGATTCGGAGAACAGGTTGCCACTCTGGGTTGTCCCGGGGGACGGTCCCGCACTACTAGGAAGGAGTTGGCTTGCTATCATGAACTGGAAATGGGGCGATGTCAACTGGTTCGACTGGTAAGTATAACTCTCTTTTAGACTGACTTTTAGATTGGTTTAATTGGCAGCGAACTACTAAGCAGCTGTTTGGTGTTTAAGTAAATTTTAGTAAGTAAATTAATTTAAGGGTTAAGTCATGGCAGGAGAGCTTGGTCCCATGTCATGCTCCTCCTGTCTGGCGTAAAAATAAAAAGGGAAGGTGGCTCAACCATGGCTATCAAGGGAAATCAGGGATAATATTAAAGCCAAGGAAGTGGCATACAAATTGGCCAGAAATAGCAGCGAACCTGGGGACTGGGAGAAATTTAGAACTCAGCAGAGGAGGACAAAGTGTTTAATTAGGGCAGGGAAAATAGAGTACGAGAGGAAGCTTGCAGGGAACATTAAGACGGACTGCAAAAGTTTCTATAGATATGTAAAGAGAAAAAGGTTAGTAAAGACAAACATAGGTCCCCTGCAGTCAGAATCAGGGGAAGTCATAACGGGGAACAAAGAAATGGCGGACCAATTGAACAAGTACTTTGGTTCGGTATTCACTAAGGAGGACACAAACAACCTTCCGGATATAAAAGGGGTCAGAGGGTCGAGTAAGAAGGAGGAACTGAGGGAAATCCTTATTAGTCGGGAAATTGTGTTGGGGAAATTGATGGGATTGAAGGCCGATAAATCCCCAGGGCCTGATGGACTGCATCCCAGAGTACTTAAGGAGGTGGCCTTGGAAATAGCAGATCCATTGACAGTCATTTTCCAACATTCCACAGGCTCTGGATCAGTTTCGATGGAGTGGAGGGTATCCAATGTAACCCCACTTTTTAAAAAAGGAAGGAGAGAGAAAACAGGAAATTATAGACCGGTCAGCCTGACATCGGTAGTGGGTAAAATGATGGAATCAATTATTAAGGATGTCATAGCAGCACATTTGGAAAGAGGTGACATGATAGGTCCAAGTCAGCATGGATTTGTGAAAGGGAAATCATGCTTGACAAATCTTCTGGAATTTTTTGAGGATGTTTCCAGTCGAGTGGACAAGGGAGAACCAGTTGATGTGGTGTATTTGGACTTTCAGAAGGCTTTCAACAAGGTCCCACACAAGAGATTAATGTGCAAAGTTAAAGCACATGGGATTGGGGGTAGTGTGCTGACGTGGATTGAGAACTGGTTGGCAGACAGGAAGCAAAGAGTAGGGGTAAATGGGTACTTTTCAGAATGGCAGGCAGTGACTAGTGGGGTACTGTGCTGGGGCCCCAGCTGTTTAGAAACATAGAAACATAGAAAATAGGTGCAGGAGCAGGCCATTCAGCCCTTCTAGCCTGCACCGCCATTCAATGAGTTCATGGCTGAACATGAAACTTCAGTACCCCCTTCCTGCTTTCTCGCCATACTCCTTGATCCCCCGAGTAGTAAGGACTTCATCTAACTTCCTTTTGAATATATTTAGTGAATTGGCCTCAACTACTTTCTGTGGTAGAGAATTCCACAGGTTCACCACTCTCTGGGTGACGAAGTTTCTCCTCATCTCGGTCCTAAATGGCTTACCCCTTATCCTTAGACTGTGAACCCTGGTTCTGGACTTCCCCAACATTGGGAACATTCTTCCTGCATCTAACCTGTCTAATCCCGTCAGAATTTTAAACGTTTCTATGAGGTCCCCTCTCATTCTTCTGAACTCCAGTGAATACAAGCCCAGTTGATCCAGTCTTTCTTGATAGGTCAGTCCCACCATCCCGGGAATCAGTCTGGTGAATCTTCGCTGCACTCCCTCAATAGCAAGAATGTCCTTCCTCAAGTTAGGAGACCAAAACTGTACACAATACTCCAGGTGTGGCCTCACCAAGGCCCTGTACAACTGTAGCAACACCTCCCTGCCCCTGTACTCAAATCCCCTCGCTATGAAGGCCAACATGCCATTTGCTTTCTTAACCGCCTGCTGTACCTGCATGCCAACCTTCAATGACTGATGTACCATGACACCCAGGTCTCGTTGCACCTTCCCTTTTCCTAATCTGTCACCATTCAGATAATAGTCTGTCTCTCTGTTTTTACCACCAAAGTGGATAATCTCACATTTATCCACATTATACTTCATCTGCCATTCATTTGCCCACTCACCTAACCTATCCAAGTCACTCTGCAGCCTCATAGCATCCTCCTCGCAGCTCACACTGCCACCCAACTTAGTGTCATCCGCAAATTTGGAGATATTACATTTAATCCCCTCGTCTAAATCATTAATGTACAGTGTAAACAGCTGGGGCCCCAGCACAGAACCTTGCGGTACCCCACTAGTCACTGCCTGCCATTCTGAAAAGTCCCCATTTACTCCTACTCTTTGCTTCCTGTCTGCCAACCAGTTCTCAATCCACGTCAGCACACTACCCCCAATCCCATGTGCTTTAACTTTGCACATTAATCTCTTGTGTGGGACCTTGTCGAAAGCCTTCTGAAAGTCCAAATACACCACATCAACTGGTTCTCCCTTGTCCACTCGACTGGAAACATCCTCAAAAAATTCCAGAAGATTTGTCAAGCATGATTTCCCTTTCACAAATCCATGCTGACTTGGACCTATCATGTCACCTCTTTCCAAATGTGCTGCTATGACATCCTTAATAATTGATTCCATCATTTTACCCACTACCGATGTCAGGCTGACCGGTCTATAATTCCCTGTTTTCTCTCTCCCTCCTTTTTTAAAAAGTGGGGTTACATTGGCTACCCTCCACTCGATAGGAACTGATCCAGAGTCAATGGAATGTTGGAAAATGACTGTCAATGCATCCGCTATTTCCAAGGCCACCTCCTTAAGTACTCTGGGATGCAGTCCATCAGGCCCTGGGGATTTATCGGCCTTCAATCCCATCAATTTCCCCAACACAATTTCCTGACTAATAAAGATTTCCCTCAGTTCCTCCTCCTTACTCGACCCTCTGACCCCTTTTATATCCGGAAGGTTGTTTGTGTCCTCCTTAGTGTAAATTACTGATTGAGACGAGGGGATTAAATGTAGTATCTCCAAATTTGCGGATGACACTAAGTTGGGTGGCAGTGTGAGCTGCGAGGAGGATGCTATGAGGCTGCAGAGTGACTTGGATAGGTTAGGTGACTGGGCAAATGCATGGCAGATGAAGTATAATGTGGATAAATGTGAGGTTATCTACTTTGGTGGTAAAAACAGAGAGACAGACTATTATCTGAATGGTGACAGATTAGGAAAAGGGGAGGTGCAACGAGACCTGGGTGTCATGGTACATCAGTCACTGAAGGTTGGCATGCAGGTACAGCAGGTGATTTTTAACCAATAAGGGAATTAAGGGTTATGGGGAGCTGAGTCCACGGCCAGATCAGCCATGATCTTGTTGAATGGCGGAGCAGGCTCGAGGGGCTAGATGGCCTACTCCTGTTCCTAATTCTTCTGTTCTTATGTTCTTATGTAAGAAAGCAAATGGCATGTTGGCCTTCATAGCACGGGGATTTGAGTACAGGGGCAGGGAGGTGTTACTACAGTTGTACAGGGGCAGGGATGAGGCCACACCTGGAGTATTGTGTACAGTTTTGGTCTCCGAACTTGAGGAAGGACATTCTTGCTATTGAGGGAGTGCAGCAAAGGTTCACCAGACTGATTCCCGGGATGGCGGGACTGACATATCAAGAAAAACTGGATCAACTGGGCTTGTATTCACTGGAGTTCAGAAGAATGAAAGGGGATCTCATAGAAACGTTTAAAATTCTGACGGGTTTTGACAAGTTAGATGCAGGAAGAATGTTCCCAATGTTGGGGAAGTCCAGAACCAGGGGACACAGTCTAAGGATAAGGGGGAAGCCATTTAGGACCGAGATGAGGAGGAATTTCTTCACCCAGAGAGTGGTGAACCTGTGGAATTCTCTACCACAGAAAGTTGTTGAGGCCAATTCACTAAATATATTCAAAAAGGAGTTAGATGTAGTCCTTACTAATAGGGGGATCAAGGGGTATGGCGAGAAAGCAGGAATGGGGTACTGAAGTTGCATGTTCAGCCATGAACTCATTGAATGGCGGTGCAGGCTCGAAGGGCCGAATGGCCTACTCCTACACCTATTTTCTATTTTTCTAAAAGATAGAATGCGAATTGGACCGCCTGCTGAGGGAACGCATCATCTCGCCAGTCGAATTCAGTGACTGGGCGAGTCCGATCGTGCCGGTGCTCAAGGCGGATGGGTCGGTCAGGATATGTGGTGATTATAAGGCCACCATCAATCGGGTGTCACTCCAAGACCAGTACCCGCTACCGAGAGCGGAGGACCTCTTTGCGACGCTATCCGGTGGCAAACTTTTTTCAAAATTGGTCCTGACCTCAGCTTACATGACCCAGGAGCTGGTGAGTGAGTCGAAAAAGCTGACCACCATCATGACACACAAGGGGTGGTTTGAGTATAACAGATGTCCATTCGGGATTCGTTCGGCCGCCGCGATCTTTCAGCGAAGTATGGAAAGTTTCCTCAAGTCTCATCACGGGTCGCGATACTGAAGAACACCTCCACAACCTGGAGGAGGTGCTACGCAGACTGGACCGGGTAGGGCTGCAACTGAAAAAGGCGAAGTGCGTCTTCTTAGCTCCAGAGGTAGAATTCCTAGGGAGGAGGGTAGCAGCAGACAGGATCAGACCTACTGTGTCCAAAACGGACGCGATCCAGAGAGCACCTCGACCCCGTAACACAATGGAGATGCATTCGTTCCTGGGGCTCCTGAACTATTTTCGTAACTTTCTTCCCAAATTGAGCACGCTGTTAGAGCCGCACCAGGTGCTTCTACGCAAAGGTCGCGATTGGGTCTGGGGGGACAGCCAGGAAAGGGCTTTTGATAGAACACGCAACTTGTTATGCTCCAACAAATTGTTAACGTTATATGACCCGTGTTAGAAACTTGTTCTAACGTGCGATGCGTCGTCCTATGGGGTCAGATGTGTGTTGCAGCATGTGAATGCCAATGGTCAGTTACAGCTGGTAGCTTATGCCTCCAGAAGTCTGTCCCAGGCAGAACGGGGTTACAGGATGGTAGAAAAGGAAGCACTAGCATGTGTATATGCAATTAAAAAAATGCACCAGTACCTGTTTGGCAGGAAATTTGAGCTGGAGACAGATCACAAACCCCTAGCATCCCTTTTGGCTGACAACAAGGCCATAAATGTGAATGCATCGACCCGCATACAGAGGTGGGCACTTACATTAGCCGCCTATGACTACATAATTCGGCACAGACCAGGCACTGAAAACTGCGACGATGCACTCAGCAGGCTCCCACTAGCCACCACTGAGAGGGCAACTGAGCATGATGCTGAGATGGTTATGGCTGTTGAAGCTTTCGGAAGCGAAGGCTCACCTGTGACAGCCCGTCAGATTAAAGTCTGGACAAATAGAGACCCGCTATTGTCTTTAGTTAAGAAATGTGTCCTGAATGTGGACTGGGCAGCCACGTACGGGGCATGCCCTGAGGAATTTAAACCGTTTCATAGGCGCAAGGATGAACTCTCGATTCAGGCCGATTGCCTACTGTGGGGAAACCGAGTAGTCATGCCCCAGAGGGGCAGAGAGGTGTTCATCAGAGAACTTCACAATGAGCACCCGGGCATTGTCATGATGAAGGCAATTGCCAGGTCACACGTTTGGTGGCCAGGGATAGATGCAGACCTGGAACTTTGTGTTTGCAGGTGCAACACGTGTGCTCAGCTGGACAAAGCATCCAGGGAAACCCCACTTAGCCCCTGGTCCTGGCCCGCCAAGCCATGGTCACGCATCCATGTGGACGACGCAGGTCCTTTCATGGGAAAAATGTTTTTGGTTGTAGTAGACACCTACTCCAAACGGATTGAGTGTGACATTTTAAATTCAAGCACATCCTCTGCCACGGTGGAAAGTCTGTGGGCAATGTTCGCCGCCCACGGTCTACCAGACATCTTGGTCAGCGACAATGGCCCGTGCTTCACAAGAGCACCGTTCAAGCCGGCCTCAAATGGCCTGGCAGAACAAGCAGTGCAGATAATCAAACAGGGGATGCTCAGAATCCAAGGGGGTTCCCTACAAAGCAGCTTATCACGCCTCCTGTTGGCCTACAGATCCCGACCACACTCGCTCACAGGAGTTCCACCCGCAGAGCTGCTAATGAAAAGGACGCTCAAAACCAGGTTATCCCTTATACACCCTACTATGAAAGAAATTGTTGAGAGCAGGCGTCAGTCACAATGTGACTACCATGACAGGAATGCGAGGGCGCGATGTATTGGTGTACAATGACCCTGTTTTTGTCCTTAATTACGCTGCAGGGCCCAAATGGCTCGCAGGCACTGTGATTTCCAAAGAGGGGAATAGGGTTTTGGTAGTTAAACTTACCAATGGACAAATCTGCCGTAAACACGTGGATCAAACTAAAAGGAGGTTCAGCAACCCCATAGAAGAAACAGAGGAAGAACACGATGTAGAGTTCACTCCACCACAGGTGACCGAACACCGGAACCAAAGGGAGGAGAGCCCAGTCGCTGTGGGCAGTCCGGACAGGCCTGAGGCACCGCAAACAGCAGACACTCAGGCCAGCGCCCAACAACCGGAGCCCCAACTCAGGCGCTCTACAAGGGAGCGTAAACCACCAGAGAGACTCAACCTGTGATCCCAATAAGACTTTGGGGGGAGGTGATGTCATGTATTCAACTATCATTGTAACCCATGTATAAGCTGACCGAAGTTGTACACCTTGAGAACATTGACCACAAGGGGGTGAACTTGTGGGAGACACTCCTAACCTGGACTTTCAGGTATAAAAGGGGAAGCTCCACCCACCTTCATCACTTGAGGTCTTGGTAATAAAGGTAACCGGTCTCAAGTATGGGCCTCATGTGCATTTATACTGTATAGTAAGGACATATATCAAAGGCCAACATGCCATTTGCTTTCTCCACCGCCTGCTGTACCTGCATGCCAACTTTCAATGACTGATGTACCATGACACCCAGGTCTCGTTGCACCTCCCCTTTTCCTAATCTGTCACCATTCAGGTAATATTCTGCCTTCCTGTTTTTGCCACTAAAGTGCATAACCTCACATTTGTTTACATTATACTGCATCTGCCATGCATTTGCCCACTCACCTAACCTGTCCAAGTCACCCTGCAGCCTCTGAGCATCCTCCTCACAGCTCACACCGCCACCCAGTTTAGAGTCATCTGCAAACTTGGAGATATTACATTCTATTTCTTCGTCTGAATCATTAATGTATATTGTAAATAGTTGGGGTCCCAGCACTGAACCCTGCGGTACCCCACTAATCACTGCCTGCCATTCTGAAAAGGACCCGTTTATTCCTACTCTTTGCTTCCTGTCTGCCAACCAGTTCTCTATCCACGTCAATACATTACCCCCAATACCATGTGCTTTGATTTTGCACATCAATCTCTTGTGAGAGACCTTATCAAAAGCCTTTTGAAAGTCCAAATATACCACATCCACTGGTTCTCCCTTGTCCACTCTACTAGTTACATCCTCAAAAAATTCTAGAAGATTTGTCAAGCAGGATTTCGATTATGTCTGTTGTCTGTCAGACGGTAACAGGTGATTGCTCACTCTCGAATGCTTCCATTACCATAACTAAATCTGCGGGCTGCGCCATTTCCACCCCGGTGGTGGGCAATGGTAGCCTACTGAGAGCATCAGCACAGTTTTCTATGCCTGGCCTGTGGCGGATGGCGCAATTGTATGCGGACAACATGAGTGCCCATCTCTGGATGCGGGCCGATGCATTCGTATTTAGAAAAGAGGGATATAAGTGGTTTATGGTCGGTTTCCAATTCATATTTGAGCCCGAACTAATATTGATGCATTTTCTTTACCCCTTAAACACACGCTAATGCTTCTTTTTTTATCATACTGTCGGCCCTCTCAGCCTTAGACAGACTTCTGGATCCATAAGCAACCGGTTGCAATTTCCTAAATTCATTAGCTTGTTGCAATACACACCCGACCCCGTACAACGCATGCATGTTAGTACCAACTGGATACATGGATCATACAACACAAACAATTTGTTTGAACATAACAGCTTCCTAGCTTTCTCAAAGGTATTTTCTTGGCTTTTACCCCATACCCATTCATCTCTTTTACTCAGTAAAGAGTGCAGGAGTTCTAACAATGAGCTCATACCTGGTAAGAAGTTACCAAAATAGTTCAGGAGTCCTAGAAACGACCGCAGCTCCGTCACGTTCTGTGGTCTCAGTGTGTTCTTGATTGCCTCCGTCTTCGAATCGGTGGGCCTGATGCCGTTTCAGCCTGAGCCCCACACGATTGAGCTGACTAAGAACCTCCTCCAGGTTCTGCAGGTGCTCGACGGTGTCCCGACCTGTAACCAAGATGTCATCCTGGAAGACCATGGTGCGCGGGACCGACTTCAGCAAGCTTTCCATGTTCCTCTGGAATATTGCCGCGGCCTATCGAATCCCCAATGGGGATCTGTTGTAAATGAAGAGACCTTTGTGCGTGTTGATGCAGGTGAGGCCTTTCGATGATTCCTCCAGCTACTGTGTCATGTAGGCCGAGGTCAAGTCCAGTTTCGTGAACGCTTTCTCTCCCGCCAGTGTCGCAAATAGGTCGTCTGTCTTTGGTAGCGGGTATTGATCCTGCAGTGAGAAACAATTGATAGTTACTTTGTAATCACCACAGATTCTTACGGCGCCGTCTCCCTTGAGGACTGGAACAATCGGACTGGCCCACTCATTGAATTCGATCGGCGAAATGATGCCCTCTCATTGCAGCCTGTCCAGCTCAATCTCCACCCTCTCTCTCATCGTGTACGGTACCGCTCTCGCCTTGTGATGGATGGGTCGCACCCCGGAATCAAATGGACCTGCACTTTTGCTCCTTGGAACTTCCCGATGCCTGGTTCGAACAGCGAGGGGAACTTGTTTAGGATCTGGGCACATGAAGTGTCGTTGACGGACAAAAGCGCTCGGATGTCATCCCAGTTCCAGCGTATCTTTCCCAGCCAGCTCCTGCCGAACAGCGTGGGGCCATCGCCCGGTACCACCCAGAGTGGTAACTCATGCACCGTTCCATCGTAGGAGACCTTTACAGTAGCACTGCCGATTATGGAAATCAGTTCCTTTGTGTATGTTCTCAGTTTAGTACGAATGGAAGTCAGGACTGGCCTTGAGGCCTTGCTGCAACACAATTTATCGAAAGTCTTTTTGCTCATTATGGACCGGCTTGCGCTCGTGTTTAGCTCTATGGACACTGGGAGTCCATTTAATTCAATATTCAGCATTATCGGGGGACACTTTGTGGTAAATGTGTGTACTCCAAATACCTCTGCCTCCTCGGTCCGAGGCTCTGATTCGTCGTGATCCGCCGTGGATCTGTCCTCCTCTGCAACATGGTGGTTTGCAGGATTAGCAGGATTTGCAGCTCGCCTGCACATACGTTGGAGCTGTCCCATTGTTCCACAGCCCTTGCAAATGTGTCCTTTGAAGCGGCATGAATGGAAATGCTGATCACCTCCACAGCGCCAACAAGGTGTTAATGGCCTTAGATTCACCATCCTTGATGGTGGACTCTGAGTCATCTGCGGATATGCAGCTACAGGCGTGTAAGTCCTGCCCTGTTTCGAAAACAACGTTACTTTGTTCACAGTACTTGCAGCAGCACTAGTGTGCTGAGAGATTTGCTTGGAATTGTCACCTGGGCTATCGCTAATGGCTTTACTCAAGGTTGGGGTCTCCACAGTCAAAAGTTTGCGAAGTATTACTTCATGGCCAATGCCAAGTACAAAGAAGTCCCTGAGCATGTGCTCCAAGTGTCCTTCAAATTCGCAATGTCCTGCAAGGCGCCTTAGCTCGGCGATGTAGCTCGCCACTTCCTGGCCTTCAGACCTCTTGAACGTGAAGAACTGATATCTCGCCATCAGAACGCTTTCCTTCGGGTTTAGATGCTCCCGTATCAATGTGCACAACTCATCGTACGACTTGTCTGTGGGTTTCGCTGGAGCGAGCAGGTTTTTCATGAGGCCTTACATTGGTGTCCCGCAAACAGTGAGGAGGATCGCCCTTCATTTGGCAGCGTTCGCTTCTCCTTCCAGCTCGTTGGCCACGAAGTATTGGTTGAGTCACTCCACGAAGGTTTCCCAATCATCTTCCTCCGAAAATATCTCCGGGATGCCCATGGTTCTCTGCATTGCTACGGTGGTGTTCATCATCTGTATCTCGTCACCAGTTGTTATATCTTGAATAAAGGGTCAGACTAGATACTGCAAGCTCAAAGTAAGGTGTGACTGCAGTCCTTTATTACAGATCTCAGAGTGCCTCTCCAGCCTGTGAGGCCTCCTTATATACAGGTGCCCCCAAGGGATAGCTCAGATAAATATGTGGCTTGAGCAGTGGTGCAGCAGGGAGGGATTCAAATTCCTGGGGCATTGGAACCGGTTCTGGGGGAGGTGGGACCAGTACAAACCGGAAGATCTGCACCTAGGCAGGACCAGAACCAATGTCCTCGGGGTGAGTGTTTGCCAGTGCTGTTGGGGAGGAGTTAAACTAATATGGCAGGGGGATGGGAACCAATGCAGGGAGACAGAGGGAAACAAAATGGAGACAGAAGCAAAAGACAGAAAGGAGATGAGTAAAAGTGGAGGGCAGAAAAACCAAAGGCAAAAAACAAAAAGGGCTACTGTACAGCAAAATTCTAAAGAGTCAAAGTGTAATAAAAAGGCAAGCATGAAAGCTCGGTGCCTCAATGCAAGGAGTATTCGGAACCCAGGAGAGAGCTCTGAGCTAGTTAGAGTGGGTGAGAGCTCAGATGAACAGAACCCCAAGAAAGAATGCAAAAGGCAGGAGGCAACAGAGCAGAGTAACACTGGGGTAAGTGTAAACCACAAGATGATAGGAAGGGACAATTTGTATGAATATAAAGGGGCTGCAAGAGGGGTCAAAACTAAAAATCATGGTTTAAAAACTAGTATTAAAACACTCTACCTAAACGCACGCAGCATTCGAAATAAAGTAAATGAGTTGACGGCACAAATCATTACAAATGGGTATGATTTGGTGGCCATTACAGAAACGTGGTTGCAGGGGGGCCAAGACTAGAAATTAAACATACAGGGGTATCTGACAATTCGGAAAGATAGACAAGAAGGGAAAGGAGGTGGGGTAGCTCTGTTAATAAAGGATGATATCAGGGCAGTTGTGAGAGACGATATTGGCTCTAATGAACAAAATGTTGAATCATTGTGGGTGGAGATTAGAGATAGTAAGGGGAAAAAGTCACTGGTGGGCGTAGTTTACATGCCCCCAAATAATAACTTCACGGTAGGGTGGGCAATAATCAAGGGAATAATGGAGGCATGTGAAAAAGGAACGGCAGTAATCATGGGGGATTTTAACCTACATATCGATTGGTCAAATCAAATCGCACGGGGTAGCCTTGAGGAGGAATTCATAGAATGCATACAGAATTGTTTCTTAGAACAGTATGTTACGGAACCTACAAGGGAGCAAGCTATCTTAGATCTGGTCCTGTGTAATGAGACAGGAATAATAAACGATCTCCTAGTAAAAGATCCTCTCGGAATGAGTGATCACAGTATGGTTGAATTTGTAACACAGATTGAGGGTGAGGAAGTAGTGTCTCAAACGAGCATACTATGCTTAAACAAAGGGGACTACAGTGGGATGAGGGCAGAGTTGGCTAAAGTAGACTGGGAACACAGACTAAACGGTGGCACAATTGAGGAACAGTGGAGGACTTTTAAGGAGCTCTTTGATAGTGCTCAACAAAAATATATTCCAATGAAAAAGAAGGGCAGTAAGAGAAGGGATAACCAGCTGTGGATAACCAAGGAAATAAAGGAGAGTATCAAATTAAAAACCAATGCGTGCGTATAAGGTGGCCAAGGTTAGTGGGAAACTAGAAGATTGGGCAAATTTTAAACGACAGCAAAGAATGACTAAGAAAGCAATAAAGAAAGGAAAGACAGATTACGAAAGTAAATTTGCGCAAAACAGAAAAACAGATAGTAAAAGCTTTTACCGATGTATAAAACGGAAAAGAGTGACTAAAGTAAATGTTGGTCCCTTAGTAGATGAGAAGGGGGATTTAATAATGGGAAATGTGGCAATGGTGGAGACCCTAAACAATTATTTTGCTTCGGTCTTCACAGTGGAAGACACAAAAACCATGCCAGAAATTGCTGGTCACAGGAATGTGGGAAGGGAGGACCTGGAGACAATCACTATCACTAGGCGGGTAGTACTGGACAGGCTAATGGGACTCAAGGTAGACAAGTCCCCTGGTCCTGATGAAATGCATATCCAGGGTATTAAAAGAGATGGTGGAAGTTATAGCAGATGCATTCGTTATTATCTACCAAAATTCTCTGGACTCTGGGGAGGTACCAGCGGATTGGAAAGCAGCTAATGTAATGCCTCTGTTTAAAAAAGGGGGAAGACAAAAGGCAGGTAACTATAGGCTGGTAAGTTTAACATCTGTAGTGGTGAAAATGCTTGAAGCTATCATTAAGGAAGAAATAGCGGGACATCTAGATAGGAATAGTGCAATCAAGCATACGCAACATGGATTCATGAAGGGGAAATCATGTTAAACTAATTTACTGGAATTCTTTGAGGATATAACGAGCATGATGGATAGAGGTGTCCTGATGGATGTGTTGTATTTAGATTTCCAAAAGGCATTCAAAAAGGTGCCACACAAAAGGTTACCACAGAAGATAAAGGTACGCGGAGTCAGAGGAAATGTATTAGCATAGATCGAGAATTGGCTGGCTAACAGAAAGCAGAGAGTCGGGATAAATGGGTCCTTTTCGGGTTGAAAATCGGTGGTTAGTGGTGTGCCACAGGGATCGGTGCTGGGACCACAACTGTTTACAATATACACAGGTAACCTGGAAGAGGGGACGGAGTGTAGTGTAACAAAATTTGCAGATGACACAAAGATTAGTGGGAAAGTGGGTTGTGTAGAGGACACAGAGAGACTGCAAAGAGATTTAGATAGGTTAAGCGAATGGGCTAAGGTTTGGCAGATGGAATACAATGTCAGAAAATGTGAGGTCATACACCTTGGAAAAAAAAAACAGTAAAAGGGAATATTATTTGAATGGGGAGAAATTACAACATGCTGCGGTGCAGAGGGACCTGGGGGGAATCCCAAAAAGTTAGTTTGCAGGTGCAGCAGGTAATCAGGAAGGCGAATGGAATGTTGGCCTTCATTGCGAGAGGGATGGAGTACAAAAGCAGGGAGGTCCTGCTGCAACTGTACAGGGTATTGGTAAGGCCGCACCTGGAGTACTGCGTGCAGTTTTGGTCAACTTACTTAAGCAAGGATATACTAGCTTTGGAGGGGGTACAGAGACGATTCACTCGGCTGATTCCGGAGATGAGGGGGTTACCTTATGATGATAGATTGAGTAGACTGGGTCTTTATTCGTTGGAGTTCAGAAGGATGAGGGGTGATCTTACAGAAACATTTAAAATAATGAAATGGATAGACAAGATAGAGGCAGAGAGGTTGTTTCCACTGGTCGGGGAGACTAGAACTAGGGGGCACAGCCTCAAAATACGGGGGAGCCAATTTAAAACCGAGTTGAGAAGGAATTTCTTCTCCCAGAGGGTTGTCAATCTGTGGAATTCTCTGTCCAAGGAAGCAGTTGAGGCTAGCTCATTGAATGTATTCAAATCACAGATAGATAGATTTTTAACCAATAAGGGAATTAAGGGTTATGCGGAGCGGGCGGGTAAGTGGAGCTGAGTCCACGGCCAGATCAGCCATGATCTTGTTGAATGGCGGAGCAGGCTCGAGGGGCTAGATGGCCTACTCCTGTTCCTAATTCTTATGTTCTTATGTTTTTATGTTCCAGGAGATAAGCATGGTTAGACATGGTATTTACAGGTTTACATGCATAATAATTTCCCTTTCATAAATCCATGCTGACTTGGACCGATCCTGTCACTGCTTTCCAAATGCGCTGCTATTACATCTTTAATGATTGATTCCAACATTTTCCCCACTACCGATGTCAGGCTAACCAGTCTATAATTACCTGTTTTCTCTCTCCCTGTACAGCACTGTACAGAGTTATATACCAGGTCTGACCTGGGTTATATACAGCACTGTACAGGGTTATATACCGGGTCTGACCTGGGTTATATACAGAACTGTACAGGGTAATATACTGGGTCTGACCTGGGTTATATACAGCACTGTACAGAGTTATATACTGGGTCTGACCTGGGTTATATAAAGCACTGTACAGAGTTATATACCGGGTCTGACCTGGGTAATATACAGCACTGTACAGAGTTATATACCGGGTCCGACCTGGGTTATATACAGCACTGTACAGGGTTATAAACTGGGTCTGACCTGGGTTATATACAGCACTGTACAGAGTTATATTCTGGGTCTGACCTGGGTTATATACAACACTGTACAGGGTTATATACTGGGTCTGACCTGGGTTATATACAACACTGTACAGAGTTATATACTGGGTCTGACCTGGGTTATATACAGCACTGTACAGAGTTATATACTGGGTCTGACCTGGGTTGTATAAAACACTGTACAGGGTTATATACCGGGACTAACCTGGGTTATATACAGCACTGTACAGGGTTATATACTGGGTCTGACCTGGGTTATATACAACAACGTACAGAGTTATATACTGGGTCTGACCTGGGTTATATACAACACTGTACAGAGTTATATACTGGGTCTGACCTGGGTTATATACAGCACTGTACAGAGTTATATACTGGGTCTGACCTGGATTATATACAGCACTGTACAGAGTTATATACTGGGTCTGACCTGGGTTATATACAATACTGTACAGAGTTATATACTGGGTCTGACCTGGGTTATATACAGCACTGTACAGGGTTATATACTGGGTCTGACCTGGGTTATATACAGCACTGTACAGGGTTATATACTGGGTCTGACCTGGGTTATATACAGCACTGTACAGGGTTATATACTGGGTCTGACCTGGGTTATATACAACAACGTACAGAGTTATATACTGGGTCTGACCTGGGTTATATACAACACTGTACAGAGTTATATACTGGGTCTGACCTGGGTTATATACAGCACTGTACAGAGTTATATACTGGGTCTGACCTGGGTTGTATAAAACACTGTACAGGGTTATATACCGGGACTAACCTGGGTTATATACAGCACTGTACAGGGTTATATACTGGGTCTGACCTGGGTTATATACAACAACGTACAGAGTTATATACTGGGTCTGACCTGGGTTATATACAACACTGTACAGAGTTATATACTGGGTCTGACCTGGGTTATATACAGCACTGTACAGAGTTATATACTGGGTCTGACCTGGATTATATACAGCACTGTACAGAGTTATATACTGGGTCTGACCTGGGTTATATACAATACTGTACAGAGTTATATACTGGGTCTGACCTGGGTTATATACAGCACTGTACAGGGTTATATACTGGGTCTGACCTGGGTTATATACAGCACTGTACAGGGTTATATACTGGGTCTGACCTGGGTTATATACAGCACTGTACAGGGTTTTATACTGGGTCTGACCTGGGTTATATACAGCACTGTACAGGGTAATATACTGGGTCTGACCTGGGTTATATACAGCACTGTACAGGGTTATATACCGGGTCTGACCTGGGTTATATACAGCACTGTACAGGGTTATATACTGGGTCTGACCTGGGTTATATACAGCACTGTACAGGGTTATATACTGGGTCTGACCTGGGTTATATACAGCACTGTACAGGGTTATTGCTGCACCAGTTCTGTTGCCCCTTAACAGACCCGGCCTGCAGAAACCTGCTCCGTGAGTCAACATTCCTGCAGCGAGCTCCGGGCCTGTACATGTTGCTTGCTCTGCTGACATGGACAATGTTGTGCAGTGATCTTGTTACTCAAACAAAGAAAAAATGTCCATTTCCACAGCATGTTTAACAATCTCATGACATCCCAAAATGTCTTACAGCCGAGGAAGTACATTTGAACTGTAGTCACTTTTGTAATATGGGAAATCTGGCAGCCAATTTTCACACAGAAAGATCCCACAAACAGCAATGTGATAATTACCAAATAATCTGAGTTTTTAGTGGTGTTTGTTGAGGGATAAATACTGGCCAGGACTCCGGGTACTTTGCGCTGCACTGTCGGAGGGTCAGTACTGAGGGAGTGCTGCATTGTCAGAGGGGCAGTACTGAGGGAGTGCTGCACGGTCAGAGGGGCAGTACTGAGGGAGAGCTGCACTGTCGGAGGGGCAGTACTGAGGGAGCGCTGCACTGTCGGAGGGGCAGTACTGAGGGAGTGCTGCACTGTCGGAGGGGCAGTACTGAGGGAGCGCTGCACTGTCAGAGGGGCAGTACTGAGGGAGTGCTGCACTGTCGGAGGGGCAGTATAGAGGGAGTGGCGCACTGTCGGAGGGGCAGTACTGAGGGAGCGCCGCACTGTCGGAGGGGCAGTACTGAGGGAGTGCTGCACTGTCAGAGGAGCAGTACTGAGCGAGTGTCGCACTGTCGGAGGGGCAGTACTCAGGGAGCCCTGCACTGTCGGAGGGGCTGTACTGAGGGAGTGCCGCACTGTCGGAGGGGCAGTACTGAGGGAGAGCTGCACTGTCAGAGGGGCAGTACTGAGGGAGTGCTGCACTGTCGGAGGGGCTGTACTGAGGGAGTGCCGCACTGTCGGAGGGGCAGTACTGAGGGAGTGCTGCACTGTCAGAGGGGCAGTACTGAGGGAGTGGCGCACTGTCGGAGGGGCAGTACTGAGGGAGCGCCGCACTGTCGGAGGGGCAGTACTGAGGGAGTGCTGCACTGTCAGAGGAGCAGTACTGAGCGAGTGTCGCACTGTCGGAGGGGCAGTACTCAGGGAGCCCTGCACTGTCGGAGGGGCTGTACTGAGGGAGTGCCGCACTGTCGGAGGGGCAGTACTGAGGGAGAGCTGCACTGTCAGAGGGGCAGTACTGAGGGAGTGCTGCACTGTCGGAGGGGCTGTACTGAGGGAGTGCCGCACTGTCGGAGGGGCAGTACTGAGGGAGTGCTGCACTGTCAGAGGGGCAGTACTGAGGGAGAGCTGCTCTGTCAGAGGGGCAGTACTGAGGGAGTGCCGCACTGTCGGAGGGGCAGTACTGAGGGAATGCTGCACTGTCGGAGGGGCAGTACTGAGGGAGTGCTGCACTGTCGGAGGGGCAGTACTGAGGGAGTGCTGCACTGTCGGAGGGGCTGTACTGAGGGAGTGCCGCACTGTCGGAGGGGCAGTACTGAGGGAGTGCTGCACTATCGGAGGGGCAGTACTGAGGGAGTGCTGCACTGTCGGAGGGGCAGTACTGAGCGAATGCCGCACTGTCGGAGGGGCAGTACTGAGGGAGTGCCGCACTGTCGGAGGGGCAGTACTGAGGGAGTGCTGCACTGTCAGAGGGGCAGTACTGAGGGAGTGCTGCACTATCGGAGGGGCAGTACTGAGGGAGTGCTGCACTGTCGGAGGGGCATACTGAGGGAGTGCTGCACTGTCGGAGGGGCTGTACTGAGGGAGTGCCGCACTGTCGGAGGGGCAGTACTGAGGGAGTGCTGCACTATCGGAGGGGCAGTACTGAGGGAGTGCTGCACTGTCGGAGGGGCAGTACTGAGCGAATGCCGCACTGTCGGAGGGGCAGTACTGAGGGAGTGCCGCACTGTCGGAGGGGCTGTACTGAGGGAGTGCCGCACTGTCGGAGGGGCAGTACTGAAGGAGTGCTGCACTATCGGAGGGGCAGTACTGAGGGAGTGCTGCACTGTCGGAGGGGCAGTACTGAGCGAATGCCGCACTGTCGGAGGGGCAGTACTGAGGGAGTGCCGCACTGTCGGAGGGGCAGTACTGAGGGAGTGCTGCACTGCCGGTACTGATCGTGGTTTCTTGCTCATCGATGGACATGTTGTACACTGACTGACAATATATTCTATCTCTTTATCTAAACCTGGCCACTGTAAGTAACTGTGTGCAAAACCCTTGATCAATCACATTCCCAGGTGCTGGTCATGAAGATCTCCCAACAATTTGGACCTGAACTTATTTGGGATAACCACTCTTGTTCCCCACATGATACAATGCATTCCTACGAACAAAGTATGGATCAATATCTTCCTCTGATACCTGGTTTGGCCATCCATTTGCTATGAGTCAGGAGGTCAGGAGTTCGAGAGTCAGGAGTCCGAGAGTTCGGGAGTTCAGGAGTCCGAGAGTCAGGAGTTCAGGAGTCCGAGAGTTCGGGAGTTCAGGAGTCTCAGAGTCGGGAGTTCAGGAGTCCGAGAGTCAGGAGTCCGAGAGTCGGGAGTCCGCGAATCAGGAGTCCGAAAGTTCAGGAGTCCGAGAGTCAGGAGTTCAGGAGTCCGAGAGTCAGGAGTCCGAGAGTTCGGGAGTCCGAGAGTTCGGGAGTTCAGGAGTTCAGGAGTTCAGGAGTCCGAGAGTTCGGGAGTCCGAGAGTTCGGGAGCTCAGGAGTCCGAGAGTTCAGGAGTCCGAGAGTCAGGAGTCCGAGAGTTGGGAGTTCAGGAGTCCAAGAGTCAGGAGTCCGAGAGTCGAGAGTTCAGGAGTCCGAGAGTTCAGGAGTCCGGGAGTCAGGAGTCCGAGAGTTCAGGAGTCCGAGAGTCAGGAGTCCGAGAGTTCGGGAGTCCGAGAGTTCGGGAGTCCGAGAGTTTGGGAGTTCAGGAGTCCGAGAGTTCAGGAGTCTGAGAGTTCAGGAGTCCGAGAGTCAGGAGTCCGAGAGTCGGGAGTCCGCGAATCAGGAGTCCGAAAGTTCAGGAGTCCGAGAGTCGGGAGTTCAGGAGTCCGAGAGTCAGGAGTTCAGGAGTCCGAGAGTCAGGAGTCCGAGAGTTCGGGAGTCTGAGAGTTCGGGAGTTCAGGAGTTCAGGAGTTCAGGAGTCCGAGAGTTCAGGAGTCCGAGAGTTCGGGAGTTCAGGAGTCCGAGAGTTCAGGAGTCCGAGAGTCAGGAGTCCGAGAGTCGGGAGTTCAGGAGTCTGAGAGTTCAGGAGTCCGGGAGTCAGGAGTCCGAGAGTTCGGGAGTCCGAGAGTTCGGGAGTCCGAGAGTTCGGGAGTCCGAGAGTTCGGGAGTTCAGGAGTCTGAGAGTTCAGGAGTCTGAGAGTTCAGGAGTCCGAGAGTCAGGAGTCCGAGAGTCGGGAGTTCAGGAGTCCAAGAGTCAGGAGTCCGAGAGTCAGGAGTTCAGGAGTCCGAGAGTTCAGGAGTCCGAGAGTTCAGGAGTCCGAAAGTTCAGGAGTCCGAGAGTTCAGGAGTACGGGAGTTCAGGAGTCCGAGAGTTGGGAGTTCAGGAGTCCGAGAGTCTGGAGTTCAGGAGTCCGGGAGTTCAGGAGTCCGAGAGTTCAGGAGTCCGAAAGTTCAGGAGTCCGGGAGTTCAGGAGTCCGAGAGTCGGGAGTTCAGGAGTCCGAGAGTCTGGAGTTCAGGAGTCCGGGAGTTCAGGAGTCCGAGAGTCGGGAGTTCAGGAGTCCGAGAGTCTGGAGTTCAGGAGTCCAAGTGTGTGGAGTTCAGGAGTCCTAGAGTTCAGGAGTCCGAGAGTCGGGAGTTCAGGAGTCCAACAGTTCAGGAGTTCAGGAGTCCGAGAGTCGGGAGTTCAGGAGTCCAAGAGTCTGGAGTTCAGGAGTCCGGGAGTTCAGGAGTCCGAGAGTCTGGAGTTCAGGAGTCCGACAGTTCAGGAGTCCGAGAGTTCAGGAGTCCGAAAGTTCAGGAGTCCGGGAGTTCAGGATTCCGAGAGTCGGGAGTTCAGGAGTCCGGGAGTTCAGGATTCCGAGAGTCGGGAGTTCAGGAGACCGAGAGTTCAGGAGTCCAAGAGTCAGGAGTTCAGGAGTCTGAGAGTTCGGGAGTTCAGGAGTCCGAGAGTCGGGAGTTCAGGAGTCCGAGAGTCGGGAGTCCGGGAGTCCGGAGTTCAGGAGTCCGAGAGTCAGGATTCCAAGAGTCGGGAGTTCAGGAGTCCGAGAGTTCAGGAGTCCGGGAGTTCAGGAGTCCGAGAGTCAGGAGTCCGAGAGTCGGGAGTCCGAGAGTTCGGGAGTCCAAGAGTCAGGAGTCCGAGAGTCGGGAGTCCGAGAGTCGGGAGTTCAGGAGTCCGGGAGTTCAGGAGTCCGGGAGTTCAGGAGTCCGAGACTTCGGGAGTCCGAGAGTTCAGAAGTCTGTGAGTTCAGGAGTCCGAGAGTTCAGGCGTCCGAGAGTTCAGGAGTCCGAGAGTTCAGCAGTCCGAGAGTTCAGGAGTCCGAGAGTTCGGGAGTTCAGGAGTCCGAGAGTTCAGGAGTCCGAGAATTCAGGATTACGAGAGTCGGGAGTTCAGGAGTCCGAGAGTTCGAGAGTCCGAGAGTTCAGGAGTCCGAGAGTCGGGAGTTCAGGAGTCCGAGAGTTCAGGAGTCCGGGAGTTCAGGAGTTCAAGAGTTCGGGAGTTCGGGAGTCCGAGAGTTCAGGAGTCCGAGAGTTCGGGAATTCGGGAGTCTGAGAGTTCAGGAGTCCGAGAGTTCGGAGATCAGGAAAGTTGGTGTAGGAGGGAGGGCTTTAAATTCTTGAGGCATTGGGACCGTTTCTGGGGGAGATGGGACCTGTACAAACCGGATGGGTTGCACCTCAACAGCGCCGGGACCAATATCCTCACGGGGAGTTTTGCTCGTGCTGTTGGGGAGAGTTTAAACTAGCTTGGCAGGGGGATGGGAACCTGAGAACAAATTCAAAAGGGAAGGAAGTAAAGCAGAAATTGGATAGCAAGAATCTAGAAAATGAATCTGTAAGACAGAGGAAACAGGGTTTAGTATGTAGTAAGCAAGGAGGTCTTCCTGTACTGAATGGTATATAATTTAATGCAAGGAGCAGAGCGAATAAGGCGGATGAGCTAAGAGCACAGGTAGATACTTGGGAGTATGACATTATAGCCATTGCAGAAACATGGCTGAAAGAGGGGCAGGTTTGGCAGATCAATATTCCTGGTTACAGCATTTTTAGACAAGATAGAGAGGGGGGTAAAAAGTGGGGGCGGTGGGGGGGTGCGGTACTGATTAAAGAAACTATTACAGCGGTGAGGAGGGATGATATGTTAGAGGGATCATCAAATGAGGCCATATGGGTCGAACTGAAAAATAAAAAAGGGGCGATCACACTGCTGGCCGTGTATTATAGACCCCCAAACAGTGGGAGGGAGATAGAGGAGCAAATATGTAGGTAAATTGCTGTGAAGTCCAAAAACCTGTCCCACCTGTGACAGGGACTGTGGTTCTCTTATTGGACTGGGTGAGGGAAAGGGAGGGTGGGACAGGTTTGCCGCACGCTCCTTCCGCTGCCTGCGCTTGGTTTCTGCACGCTCTCGGCGACGAGACTCGAGGTGCTCAGCGCCCTCCCGGATGCACTTCCTCCACTTAGGGCGGTCTTGGGCCAGGGACTCCCAGGTGTCAGTTGCATTTCATCAGGGAGGCTTTGAGGGTGTCCTTGTAACGTTTCCTCTGCCCACCTTTGGCTCGTTTGCCATGAAGAAGTTCCGAGTAGTGCGCTTGCTTTGGGAGTCTCGTGTCTTGCATGCGAACAGTGTGGCTTGTCCAGTGTTGCTGGTCGAGTGTGGTCAGTGCTTCAATGTTGGGGATGTTGGCCTGGTCGAGGACGCTAACGTTGGTACGTCTGTCTGCCCAGGGGATTTGCAGGATCTTGCGGAGACATCGTTGGTGGTATTTCTCCAGCGACTTGAGGTGTCTACTGCACATTGTCCATGTCTCTGAGCCATACAGGAGGGCGGGTATTACTACAGCCCTGTAGAGCATGAGCTTGGTGGCAGATTTGAGGGCCTGGTAGTCGAACACTCTCTTCCTCAGGCGGCCGAAGGCTGCACTGGCGGCAATGTTGAATCTCGTCATCAATGTCTGCTCTTGTTGATAAGAGGCTCCCAAGGTATGGGAAATGGTCCACGTTGTCCAGGGCCGCGCCATGGATCTTGATGACTGGGGGGTAGTGCTGTGTGGTGGGGACAGGCTGGTGGAGGACCTTTGTCTTACTGATGTTTAGCGTAAGGCCCATGCTTTCGTACGCCTCAGTAAATATGTCCTGGAGTGCAGCCTCTGTATGTGCGCAGATGCAGGCGTCGTCCGTGTACTGTAGCTCGACGACAGAGGTTGGGGTGGTCTTGGGCCTGGCCTGGAGACGGTGCAGGTTGAACAGCTTCCCACTGGTTCTGTAGCTTAGTTCCACTCCAGCGGTGAGCTTGTTGACTGTGAGGTGGAGCATGGCAGCGAGGAAGATTGAGAAGAGGGTTGGGGCGATGACGCAGCCCTGTTTGACCCTGGTCCGGACATGGATTGGGTAATCCATGAGGGTAATCTGTGTATGGAGGTGGAAGATGTTCCTTGGTAAGGTTCTTAATGAATACTTTGCCTCTGTTTTCACAAAGGAAAGGGGCAATGCAGATACTGCTATCGAGGAGGACTATGAAATTCTGGATGAAATAAACATAGAGAGGAGATATTAAGGGGTTTAGCAGCTTTGAAAGTAGATAAGTCCCCAGGCCCGGATAAAATGCATCACAGGCTGCTGAGTGAAGCAAAAGAGGAAATAGCAGAGGCCTTGACCATCAGTCTGGTGAATCAGTCTGGTGAACAGGCCCGAGATGGCAGGACTGACATATGAGGAGAGACTGGCTCGACTGGGCCTGTATTCACTGGAGTTTAGAAGAATGAGAGGGGATCTCAAAGAAACATATAAAATTCTGAGGGGACTGGACAGGTTAGATGGAGGAAGAATGTTCCTAATATTGGGGAAGTCCAGAACCAGGGGTCACAGTCTAATGATAAGGGGTAGGCTATTTAGGACTGAGATGAGGAGAAAGAGAGTTGTTAACCTGTGAAATTCCCTGCCGCAGAGAGTTGTTGAGGCCAGTTCGTCAGATATATTCAAGAGGGAGTTAGATATGGCCCTTACAGCTAAAGGGATCAAGAGGTATGGAGAGAAAGCAGGAAAGGGGTACTGAGGGAAAGATCAGCCATGATCTTATTGAATGGCGGTGCAGGCTCGAAGGTCCGAATGGCCTACTCCTGCACCTATTTTCTATGTTTCTATGGTTGATGGATGTTTTTGTGACTGAAAGTATGTTTGCAGTGGGGTGCGGCAGGGGTCAGTGCTGGGTCCCTTGCTTTTTGTGGTATATATCAATGATTTAGACTTGAATGTTGGAAGTATGATTAAGAAGTTTGCAGATGACACTAAGATTGGCTGTGTGGTTGATAATGGCCATCCAAGCACCTTTTAAATGTGGCGAGAGTTTCTGCCTCTACCACCCTTCCAGGCAGCGAGTTCCAGCCCTCTGTGTAAAGAAGTTTCCCCTCAAATCCCCTCGGAACCTTCCACCAACCACCTTAAACCTATGCCCACTTGTAATTGACCCTTCCACCAAGGAAAATAGGCCCTTACTATCCACTATATCCAGGCCCCTCAAAATTTTATACACCTCAATGAGGTGTCCTCTTAGCCTCCCCTGTTCCAAGGAGAACAAACCCAACCTATCCAACCTGTCCTCATAGCTACGATTCTCCATTCCAGGCAGCATCCGAGTAAATCTCCTCTGCACCCTCTCTGGTGCAATCACATCCTTCTTAAAATACGGCGACCAGAACTGCACGCAGTACTCCAGCTGTGGCCTAACCAAAGTATTATACAATTTAAGCATAACCTCCCTGTTCTTGTATTCTATGCCCCGGCCAATAAAGGCAAGCATTCCGTATGCCTTCTTAACCACCTTATCCACCTGGTCTGCTACTTTCAGGGATCTGTGGACAAGCACTCCAAGGTCGCTTTGTTCAACTACAGAATTAAGTGGCCTACCTCTTAATGGGTATACCCTTTCCTTATTAGCCCTCCCAAAGTGCATCATCTCACACTTCTCTGAATTAAATTCTATTTGCCACTGCTCTGCCCACGTGGCCAGTCTATGACTTTAATCAACAGTATTAATTATTATTATTTAAAGGCTTTGATCGAAAATTGTGGCCAAAGGAATGACTGGAAAATGACAGACTGCAAACACTCGGCATTTCTACCACTTTGGTTCAGAAGGAGAATTCTTGTGTGCTGTGAGCAAGTCTTAACTTGGGCACCGTCTCCTTTTTGTTTACGTTGGGCACGACTGAGCACTGAGGGGTCCGCTCAGCTTTGCCCAGACTGTGTGAGTCTCTCTGGCTGCTGTCACTCACACAGTGAGCCAGCCTGGGCTGGGGTCGAGCTGCCCTGGCTCACTGCCTGCCCTGGGACACTTTGGGACATTAGCTCCGGCCACATGGTGGTCTCCGAGCACAGACCATGGACATGGTGCCCCCTCCCATTACAGACCTGTCATTGCCGAGTTCACCAGTGGTCCTGATCGCCCCCCCCCGCCCATACCGAGGGACCTCCATCGATTCAAATAAACCCCCTACCTCCCCTCAGGTGGCGAATGGCACGCTCAGTGGATGGGGCCTTTTCTGGGGATTGTACGCAAGATATTTGGTGTCAAGCATTAGTTCATAAACACGATCTTATTAAATATTTTCTCTGAACGTAGATGTTATAACCCTGCATCCATTCAGTGCCTGTGTGGATTCATGTTGGCTCTGTATCAGGGCAGACTGCGACTGCAGCACACCATGGAGCCGATTGATGCCACCACGCACAGACGACATGACAGTCTGCAGGCCTACCATAGCGTCGGCCTGGTGCTCAATGGCTACTGCCATGTCAACCATAGCCCGTGCCATCGTGTCTGGGACACCACGGTCACGTGAAGCATCCAACATCCGTTGGTATCTACCAAGGATGGGCTCGATGGGCCGCTGAGATTCAAATGCAATCGTTGAGGCGGCCTCCACCACACTCAAAGCAAGTGCATCGACACTCTCGGGCACCCTTGACAAAATACCCAGCAGATTACTGTGTATCAGCAATGACTGCCTGGCGAGATCCTCGAAGTCAGCTTGATCATCAGAGGGTGAGCATCACTCAGGCATGCACTCACCCTCTGGGCAGCTGGCCCCTTGATCTCCCCTCCCCCGGGGAATCGTCCCCCTGATCTCCCCTCTCCCGGGGAATTGTCCCCCTGATCTCCCCTCCCCCGGGGAATTGGCCCCCTGATCTCCCCTCCCCCGGGGAATTGTCCCCTTGATCTCCCCTCCCCCGGGGAATCGTCCCCTTGATCTCCCCTCCCCCGGGGAATTGGCCCCCTGATCTCCCCTCCCCCGGGGAATTGTCCCCCTGATCTCCCCTCCCCCGGGGAATCGTCCCCTTGATCTCCCCTCCCCCGGGGAATTGGCCCCCTGATCTCCCCTCCCCCGGAGAATTGCCCCCTGATCTCCCCTCCCCCGGGGAATTGGCCCCTTGATCTCCCCTCCCCCGGGGAATCGTCCCCCTGATCTCCCCTCTCCCGGGGAATTGTCCCCCTGATCTCCCCTCCCCCGGGGAATTGGCCCCCTGATCTCCCCTCCCCCGGGGAATTGTCCCCTTGATCTCCCCTCCCCCGGGGAATCGTCCCCTTGATCTCCCCTCCCCCGGGGAATTGGCCCCCTGATCTCCCCTCCCCCGGGGAATTGTCCCCCTGATCTCCCCTCCCCCGGGGAATCGTCCCCTTGATCTCCCCTCCCCCGGGGAATTGCCCCCTGATCTCCCCTCCCCCGAGGAGCTGTCCCCCTGATCTCCCCTCCCCCGGGGAATTGTCCCCCTGATCTCCCCTCCCCCGGGGAATCGTCCCCCTGATCTCCCCTCCCCCGGGGAATTGGCCCTTGATCTCACATCCCCCGGGGAATTGGCCCCTGATCTCCCCTCCCCCGGGGAATTGGCCCCTGATCTCCCCTCCCCCGGGGAATTGGCCCCCTGATCTCCCCTCCCCCGGAGAATTGCCCCCTGATCTCCCCTCCCCCGGGGAATTGGCCCCTTGATCTCCCCTCCCCCGGGGAATCGTCCCCCTGATCTCCCCTCTCCCGGGGAATTGTCCCCCTGATCTCCCCTCCCCCGGGGAATTGGCCCCCTGATCTCCCCTCCCCCGGGGAATTGTCCCCTTGATCTCCCCTCCCCCGGGGAATCGTCCCCTTGATCTCCCCTCCCCCGGGGAATTGGCCCCCTGATCTCCCCTCCCCCGGGGAATTGTCCCCCTGATCTCCCCTCCCCCGGGGAATCGTCCCCTTGATCTCCCCTCCCCCGGGGAATTGCCCCCTGATCTCCCCTCCCCCGAGGAGCTGTCCCCCTGATCTCCCCTCCCCCGGGGAATTGTCCCCCTGATCTCCCCTCCCCCGGGGAATCGTCCCCCTGATCTCCCCTCCCCCGGGGAATTGGCCCTTGATCTCACATCCCCCGGGGAATTGGCCCCTGATCTCCCCTCCCCCGGGGAATTGGCCCCTGATCTCCCCTCCCCCGGGGAATTGGCCCCCTGATCTCCCCTCCCCCGGAGAATTGCCCCCTGATCTCCCCTCCCCCGGGGAATTGGCCCCTGATCTCCCCTCCCCCGGGGAATTGGCCCCTGATCTCCCCTCCCCCGGGGAATTGGCCCCTGATCTCCCCTCTCCCGGGGAATTGCCCCCTGATCTCCCCTCCCCCGAGGAGCTGTCCCCCTGATCACCCCTCCCCCGGGGAATTGTCCCCCTGATCTCCCTTCCCCCGGGGCTTTGCTGCAGGCCACTGGGTCCGGGAGCATCACGCACCTGCATCTCCCCGACCACGTCATCCGACAAGAATCTGTGGCCCCGCTCTGTGAGGACACTAGTTCCTCAGTCACGTCCAGAAAGGTGTCCTCCGCCTGCTCCTCGTCTTCACCGTCACCCGCAGTGGAAGGCTGACGTGCAGGACCCTGGCCTTCTGAGTCATCATCTGAAAGCTGTGAGGGAAAGGTGGGTGGGAAAGATATCCGGGAAAGCCAAGTGTGAGGAGGACACAAAAAACCTGAAAAGGGATAAAGACAGACTAAGTGAAGGGACAAAAATTTGGCAGATGGAGTATAATGTGGGAAAATGTGAGGTTATTGACTTTGGCATAAAAAATAGGAAAGCAAATCATAATTTAAATGGAGAAAGATTGCAAAGTGCTGCAGTACAGCGGGACCTGGGGGACCTTGTGCATGAAACACAAAAAGTTAGTTTGCAGGTACAGCAAGTGATCAGGAAGGCCAATGGAATGTTGGCCTTTATTGCAAGGGGGATAGAGTGTAAAAGCAGGGAAGTCTTGCTACAGCTATACAGGGTATTGGTGAGGCCACACCTGGAGTACTGCGTACAGTTTTGGTCTCCGTATTTAAGGAAGGATATACTTCCATTGGCGGCAGTTCAGAGAAGGTTCACTCGGTTGATTCCGGAGCTGAGGGGGTTTGACTTATGAGGAAAGGTTGAGTAGGTTGGGCCTCTACTCATTGGAGTTCAGGAAAATTAGAGATAATCTTATTGGAACTTATAAGATAATGAGACGGCTCGACAAGGTGGATGCAGAGAGGATATTTCCACTCATAGAGGAAACTAAAACTAGGGAACATAGTCTCAGAATAAGGGGCCGCCCATTTAAAACTGAGATGAGGAGGAATTTCTTCTCTCAGAGGATTGTAAATCTATGGAATTCTCTGCCCTAGAGAGCTGTGGAGGCCGGGTCATTGAATATATTTAAGGTGGATACAGACAGATCTTTGAACGATAAGGGAATAAAGGATTATGGGGAGTGGGCGGGGAAATGGAGCTGAGTCCATGGTCAGATCAGCCATGGTCTTATTAAATGGTGGAGCAGGCTCGAGGGGTCAGGTGGCCTACTCCTGCTTCTATTTCTGATGTTCTTATGAAAGCACAAGCACAGAGAAGAGTGGTTAGCTGCAGGGGAGCAGGCCAGGAACGGCAAACGCATTCGAGAAAGGAGCTGAAGGATTGTGGTGTCGGGCCTAAGTGTCCTGGCGGATGCTGCAAAGGAACTCAACATACCGTCACTGTTCCCAGAGGGTCAGCCTCACCCACTGCCACGGCACCAACTTGAACGCCCATCAGGGCCGAGACACGTCCCTGAAACGGAGTCAGGACCTGCAGGTCAGAGCCCCTTCCGGGGTCCGCATCCGCTCCCTGCGCTTGTGGTCGAGCTTGTCCTGTGGGATTGAAGAGAACGCATGAGTTTGAGCCCTTCTCTCAGTGTGTTCCAAGCGCCTTGCACAGTTCAGCAGATGTTTCTGTCTGACAGTCTTCACAGCTCGATGTAACTTCCATGCGCTGAGTGGACTTGCTGCGGCAATGCTGGAATTCGGGGGCCAGGACCTCACGGGGAGGCTACGACCGTCTTCGAGAGGAGTCCACAACATGAGGGGTGGGTCTGCAGAGCCGAGTAGCAAGGTTAACAGCGCATGCAAGGCCCTTGCATGGGTGAGGCTGCAGACGGGAACCTTCCACCTGCCCTCACCCATGTAGAGCATGGATTCCCAGACACTACATTGAGCAGAGAGTGCACAGTGAGATCAGAGCTTAGCATGCTTACGGTTCAAATGTAAGATACTCGGCCTCACGAGCCGCTTCATGTCCTTCCACTTTTGTTATCATCATCATCATCATAGGCAGTCCCTCGGAATCGAGGAAGACTTGCTTCCACTCTTAAAACTAGTCCTTAGGTGACTGAACAGTCCAATACGAGAACCACAGTCCCTGTCACAGGTGGGACAGACAGTGGTTGAGGGAAGGGGAGGGTGGGACTGGTTTGCCGCACGCTCCTTCCGCTGCCTGCGCTTGGTTTCTGCATGCTCTCGGCGATGTGACTCGAGGTGCTCAGCGCCCTCCCGGATGCACTTCCTCCACTTAGGGCGGTCTTTGGCCAGGGACTCCCAGGTGTGGGTGGGGCACCTCTTTTGTAGGCGTTCAGCGGCTGTCGTGGCCACGGTGTCACACGCAGAAACTTGTGAGGTTTCCCTCCACAGGCCTCTGTGAGTTGGTCTCTGGCCCTCCAGGGTGGTGTCAGTCAACCACTGGGCACGCTGGCGAGCTGCTGCTGGGTTTGCCGTGCTCACGGTCTGAGTGAGTGCGGAGGGAGTGGACATACCCACGGGGTGTTGAGGCACCCAATCACTCTGTCTGTGGCCTGGCTCCAAGTGCTGCCCAACTCCCGGATGTTGAGACCAAGTCTAACGGCCCAGATAGCGCAGCGTAGCGCCCTCAGTGAAGTGTGCAACACCATGATGTAACGCTGCTACCCATTCGCTCGGCGCCAATACTGAATTTCACAATTGGGTAGCACCTGAAGCATACAAGTGAATATAACCCTATACATAACCCAGGTCAGACCCGGTATATAACCCTGTACAGTGCTGTATATTACCCAGGTCAGACCCAGTATATAACCCTGTACAGTGCTGTATATAACCCAGGTCAGACCCGGTATATAACTCTGCACAGTGCTGTATATAACCCAGGTCATACCCAGTATATAACTCTGTACAGTGCTGTATATAACACAGGTCATACCCAGTATATAACCCTGTACAGTGCTGTATATAACCCAGGTCAGACCCAGTATATAACCCTGTACAGTGCTGTATATAACCCAGGTCAGACCCAGTATATAACCCTATACAGTGCTGTATATAACCCAGGTCAGTCCCGGTATATAACCCTGTATAGTGCTGTATATAACCCAGGTCAGACCCAGTATATAACCCTGTACACTGCTGTATATAACCCAGGTCAGACCCGGTATATAACCCTGTACAGTGCTGTATATAACGCAGGTCAGACCCAGTATATAACCCTGTATATAACAGGTCAGACCCAGTATATTACCCTGTATATAACAGGTCAGACCCAGTATATAACCCTGTATAGTGCTGTATATAACCCAGGTCAGACCCAGTATATAACCCAATACATAACCCAGGTCAGACCCGGTATATAACTCTGCACAGTGCTGTATATAACCCAGGTCATACCCAGTATATAACTCTGTACAGTGCTGTATATAACACAGGTCATACCCAGTATATAACCCTGTACAGTGCTGTATATAACCCAGGTCAGACCTAGTATATAACCCTGTACAGTGCTGTATATAACGCAGGTCAGACCCAGTATATAACCCTATACAGTGCTGTATATAACCCAGGTCAGTCCCGGTATATAACCCTGTATAGTGCTGTATATAACCCAAGTCAGACCCAGTATATAACCCTGTACAGTGCTGTATATAACCCAGGTCAGTCCCTGTATATAACCCTGTACAGTGCTATATATAACCCAGGTCAGACCCGGTATATAACCCTGTACAGTGCTGTATATAACGCAGGTCAGACCCGGTATATAACCCTGTACAGTGCTGTATATAACCCAGGTCAGACCCGGTATATAACCCTGTACAGTGCTGTATATAACCCAGGTCAGACCTGGTATATAACCCTGTATAGTGCTGTTTCTAACCCAGGTCAGACCCGGTATATAACCCTGTACAGTGCTGTATATAACCCAGGTCAGTCTCGGTATATAACCCTGTACAGTGCTCTACCCTCTCCCTTTAGTTTTACAGCCAGGTGTCGGGGCAGAATCTAATTTCTTGCTGATGTCAGTGTGAAATAGGGAGATGCCTACCTCGCCACAAAGATAATTACCTCTTGACATTATATACCTTACATGATTTATTATTCTCAACACACATCAGAGGATTGAAAGTGCTGCAGGCCAGTGGGGACGCCCTAGAGCTGTCACAGCTGATGATTGTCAATAGCAAGGCAGCTTTCTGTGCTCAAATGTTCAGCTCCTCATTCCCCACGTAGTGTCCTGAGCGACTGACTGGGTCTTCGAAAACCCAGGAGTGGAGAAATTCCACCCTGAACATCCCACCCCCTCCTTCCATCTGAAACATGGCACCTCTGACAGTGCGGCACTCCCTAAGTACTGCCCCTGCGACAGTGCAGCACTCCCTCAGTACTGCCCCTCCGACAGTGCAGCACTCCCTCAGTACCGCCGCTCCAACAGTGCGGTGCTCCCTCAGTACTGACCCTCCGACAGTGCAGCACTCCCTCAGTACTGCCCCTCCGACAGTGCAGCACTCCCTCAGTACTGTCCCTCCGACAGTGCGGTGCTCCCTCAGTACCGCCCCTCCAACAGTGCGGTGCTCCCTCAGTACTGACCCTCCGACAGTGCAGCACTCCCTCAGTACCGCCCCTCCGACAGTGCGGTGGTCCCTCAGTACTGACCCTCCGACAGTGCATATCTCCCTCAGTACTGACCCTCCGACAGTGCAGGGGTCACTGAATGTCTCGGGGCGGGGTGGGTGGCGGGGCACTGAGTGTCCCGTTATTTTAGTTATGTTGGTCGAGATCGATGTCCCCTACCCTTCTTCAAAATAGTGCCACGGATCTTTCGCATCCACCATGCAGAGCCTCGTTTTAACATCTCATCCGAAAGACAGCACCTCCAACTGTGCTGCACTCCCTCAGTACTGCACTGGAGTGCCAGCGAAGATTTTTGTGCTCAGTCTGGTCCTCGACCAGGCCAACATCCCCAGCATTGAAGCACTGACTACACTAGATCAGCTCCGCTGGGCGGGCCACATTGTTCGTATGCCTGACACGAGACTCCCAAAGCAAGCGCTTTACTCAGAACTCCTTCACGGCAAGCGAGCCAAAGGTGGGCAGAGGAAACGTTTCAAGGACACCCTCAAAGCCTCTCTGATAAAGTGCAACATCCCCACTGACGCCTGGGAGTCCCTGGCCAAAGACCACCCTATGAGGACGAAGTGTATCTGGGAGGGCGCTGAGCACCTCGAGTCTCATCGCCGAGAGCATGCAGAAACCAAGCGCAGGCAGCGGAAGGAGAGTGCGGCAAACCTGTCCCACACTCCCCTTCCCTCAACGACTATCTGTCCCACCTGTGACAGGGACAGTGATTCTCGTATTGGACTGTTCAGACACCTAAGGACTCATGGTAAGAGTGGAAGCAAGTCTTCCTCGATTCCGAGGGACTGCCTATGATGATGATGACAGCAATGGCCCCTCCCTTCCCATTTGTTGCAGGCACGAGCTGTGAGAACAAACTCGGGACTTTGGGCAGTGCCGTTGTTTGGCACTGCCTCACTGCCAGTTCCCACATGTCTGACAGGCAGCCTCATTTCCTTAAATTTGCCTTTTCAGTGTTGATGATGCAGTTGCACAGATGGAGAAACATGCTGGACTTAGCTGAGGGAACAAGTACCTGCGAGTTGCTTGGCACCAAGCCCAGAGTAAATCAGGCTGACATGGAGTGAGCCGCGCCCCTCCTGCATTATGCGCGGCCTCCACAGTCTCCACTGTTATGTATGTGAACCTCACCAATGATAAGACTTGTCACCAGGGGGCGCACCTGTGGGAGACCTATGGGTCACCTGCACACCCCGGGCAAGCAGGTAGAAAAGGCAGTCTACCATGCTGCTTCCTCACTCTGGAGTTACATTAAAGAGACCAAGGTCACAATGGTTTGAGCTTACAACACAGTCGTGTGGAGTTATTCTGAACTTAACAACTGGCGACGAGTCACAGATCACTAACTTTCACGCGGTAATGGCTGCCGTTGGTATTCTTGAGAGATTTGTTGAGGGTGATGATTGCGAAACCTTCGTTGAGCTCCTCGACCAGTACTGCGTGGCCAACGAGCTGGACAAGGCTGAGATGGCGATCGAGCTCAGGGCGATTCTCCTCACCGTATGTGGGTCTTCGATATATGGCCTCATCAAAAATCTGCTGGCACCGGTCAAACCAACGGACAAGACTTACACAGAGCTGTGCACGCTCAAGCCGAAGGAGAGCATCCTAATGGACAGGTATCGCTTTTACACGCACCATCGCTCCGAGGGCCAGAACATAGCGAGCTTTGTCGCTGACCTAAGACGCCTTGCGGGACTGGGCGACTTTGCTGGATCTTTGGAGGAAATATTGCGGGACATTTTCATGCTTGGAATCGGCCACGAGGTCATTCTTCGCAAACTACTGTCTGCCGAATCCCTAGATCTGAGCAAGGCCATTACGATAGCCCAGGCCTTCATATCCACGAGCGACAACACGAAACAGATATCTTCACACCATCGTAGCTCACCAGCAAGTCCTGTGCATACAATAATGCCTTCAGCAGGCAGAACTGTACATGGCAGGGCCTACATGACTGCAGAGGCCAGACCTCGGGTGACTCGGAGGCTGCTGTGGGTTGTGAATGCGTATCCATTAACACCATGCTGGCGCTGCGGGGGCAGTCATAGAACCCATCATTGTTGATTCAAGCACTATGTGTGCAAGGGCTATGGAACAATGGGGCACTCCAGCGAATGTGCAAACGACCTCTGACTCACCACGTGATAGAGTCAGCAAAGGACGGCCGATCCAGCGAGGATCACGCTGAATGAGCAGGAGAGGAAACTCAACCTGAGGATGAAGAGGAAGTTATGGTGTGCACACCTTCACCACCAAAAGCCCTCCGATAATGTTAAAAGTTAAACTTAACGGCACTCCAGTCTCCATTGAATTGGACACGGGGGCGAGTCAATCAATCATGAGCCAGAAGGCTTTTGAGAAACTGTGGAGCATCAAGGCACAGAGGCCAAAACTGAGCCCGATTCACACTTACACCAAAGAACTCATACCTGTTATCGGCAGTGCGGCAGTGAAGGTATCGTACGATGGAGCTGTGCATGATTTACTACTATGGATTGTACCAGGCGATGGCCCAACGCTGTTCGCAGAAGATGGCTGGGAAAGATCCGATGGAACTGGACGACATCAAAGCACTGTCTTCGGTGGATGATGCCTCGTGCGCCCAAGTGCTAAACAAATTCTCATCGTTATTTGAGCCAGGCATCGGCAACTTCACAGGCGCCAAAGTGCAGATCCATCTTGTTCCTGGGGCACGGCCTGTTTATCACAAGGGCCGAGCGGTTCATATATGATGTGAGAGAAAGTCGAGAGCGAGCTGGACAGACTTCAACATGAGAGAATCATATCGCCAGTCGAGTTCAATGAGTGGGCCAATCCAATCGTGCCGGTGCTAAAGAGCGATGGGACGGTCAGAATCTGCGGGGACGACATATTAACGATCAACTGAGTCTCGTTACAGAACCAGTACCCACTACCTAAAGCGGAGGACCTATTCGCAACGCTAGCAGGGGGAAAGTCGTTCACCAAGCTAGATCTAACCTCTGCTTACATGACACAGAAGCTGGCTGAACCGTCAAAGAAATTGACGTGCATCAATACGCACAAAGGACTGTTCATATACCACAGATGCCCCTTTGCGATTTGCTCGGCTGCGGGCATCTTCCAGAGGAACATGGAGAGTCTGCTGAAATCGGTTCCATGCACCGTGGTGTTCCAAGACACTGGTCACAACACCACCGAACTCTTGCACAATCTGGAAGAGGTTCTAAGTCGACTGGACAGAGTGGGACTCAGGCTGAAACGCTCCAAGTGTGTTTTCCTGGCGCCAGAGGTCGAATTTCTGGGGAGAAAGATTGCGGCAGACGGCATCAGACCCACGGACTCCAAGACGGAGGCCATCAAGAATGCACCCAGACCAGAGAATGTGACAGAGCTGCATTCGTTCCTGGGGCTCCTCAACTATTTTGGTAACTTTCTACCAGGGTTGAACACTTTGCTGGTACCCTTGCATTTATTGCTAAGCAAAGGTGTCGACTGGGTTTGGGTTAACATAGAAACATAGAAAATAGGTGCAGGAGTAGGCCATTCGTCCCTTCGAACCTGCACCACCATTCAATAAGGTCATGGCTGATCATTCACCTCAGTACCCCTTTCCTGTTTTCTCTCCATACCCCTTGATCCCTTTAGCTGTAAGGGCCAAATCTAACTCCCTCTTGAATATATCCAACGAATGCAGCTCCATCACATTCTCTGGTCTGGTTGCATTCTTGATGGCCTCCGTCTTGGAGTCCGTGGGTCTGATGCCGTCTGCCGCAATCTTTCTCCCCAGAAATTCGACCTCTGGTGCCAGGAAAACACACTTGGAGCGTTTCAGCCTGAGTCCCACTCTGTCCAGTCGACTTAGAACCTCTTCCAGATTGTGCAAGAGTTCGGTAGGGAATTCCACAGGTTAACAACTCTCTTGAGTGAAGAAGTTTCTCCTCATCTCAGTCCTCAATGGCTTACCCCTTATCCTTAGACTGTGTCCCCTGGTTCTGGACTTCCCCAACTTCAGGAGCATTCTTCCTATGTCCAGTCCCGTCAGAATTTTATATGCTTCTATGAGATCCCCTCTCATCCATCTAAACCCCAGTGAATACAGGCCCAGTCGATCCAGTCTCTCCTCATATGTCAGTCCAGCCATCCCGGGAATCAGTCTGGTGAACCTTCGCTGCACTCCCTCAATAGTAAGAACGTCCTTCCTCAGATTAGGAGATCAAAACTGAACGCAATATTCCAGGTGAGGCCTCACCAAGGCCCGGTACAACTGCAGTAAGACCTCCCTGCTCCTGCGGAGAGGCGGGAGTTCGAGGTGTGTGGGGAGGCCTATAAAGGCGTGACTTGTGCAGCTGCATCTGGGAGAGGAGGCAGAAAAAAAGTAGAAAGAAATCCAAAGGTGACGTCACAGCCAAGGGGGTAAGTGATTGGCTGGTGATTGGTAAGTAGCTTTTCTTTTTCTTTTCTATGTCAGTAAGTAACATTTATCATTGTTGTTGACAAATTAAGTCTATCTAGGGGTTAAGTCATGGCAGGAGAGCTCGGACACGTGTTATGCTCCTCCTGTACTATGTGGGAAGTCAGGGACGCTTCCGGTGTCCCTGACGACTACGTGTGCAGGAAGTGTATCCGCCTGCAGCTCCTGACGGACCGCATTGTGGCACTGGAGCTGCAGGTGGATTCACTCTGGAGCATGCGCGATGCTGAGAATGACGTGAATAGTACGTTTAGCGAGTTGGTTTCACCGCAGGTAAAGGTTACACAGCAAATGGGTGACCAACAGGAAGAGCAGTGCAAGGAAGGTAGTGCAGGGGTCCCCTGCGGTCATCCCCCTGCAAAACAGATACACCGCTTTGAGTACTGTTGAGGGGGTGACTCATCAGGGGAGGGCAGCAGCAGCCAAGTTCATGGCACTGTGGTTGGCTCTGCTACACAGGAAGGCAGGAAAAAGAGTGGGAGAGCTGTAGTGATAGGGGATTCAATTGTAAGGGGAATAGATAGGCATTTCTGCGGCCGCAACCGAGACTCCAGGATGATATGTTGCCTCCCTGGTGCAAGGATCAAGGATGTCTCGGAGTGGGTGCAGGACATTCTGAAAAAGGGAGGGTGAACAGCCAGTTGTCGTGGTGCACATTGGTACCAACGAAATAGGTAAAATACGAGATAAGGTCCTACGAGACGGATTTAGGGAGCTAGGAACTAAATTAAAAAGTAGGACCTCAAAAGTAGTAATCTCAGGATTGCTACCAGTGCCACGTGCTAGTCAGAGTAGGAATCGCAGGATAGCTTGGCTGAATATGTGGCTTGAGGAGTGGCACAAAAGGGAGGGATTCAAGTTCCTGGGATATTGGAACCGGTTCTGGGGGAGATGGGACCAGTACAAACCGGACGGTCTGCACCTGGGCAGGACCAGAACCAATGCCCGAGGGGGAATGTTTGCTAGTGCTGTTGGGGAGGAGTTAAACTAACATGGCAGGGCGATGGGAACCAATGCAGGGAGACAGAGGGAAATAAAATGGAGGCAGAAGCAAAAGATAGAAAGGAGAATCGTAAAAGTGGAGGGCAGAGAAACCCAAGGCAAAAAACAAAAAGGGCCACAATACAGAAAAATTCTAAAGGGGCAAAGTGTGTTAAAAAGACAAGCCTGAAGGCTCTGTACCTCAATGCGAGGAGTATTCGGAATAAGGTGCAGATAGTAGTTAACGGGTATAATGTAATTGGCATCACGGAGACATGGCTCTAGGGTGACCAAGGCTGGGAACTCAACATCCAGGGGTATTCAACATTTCGGAAGGATAGACAGAGAAGAAAAGGAGGCAGGGTGGCGTTGCTGGTTAAAGAGGAAATTAATGCAATAGTAAGGAGGGACATTAACTTGGATGATGTGGAATCGGTATGGGTGGAGCTGCGGAATTCCAAAGGGCAGAAAACGATAGTGGGAGTTGTGTACAGACCACCAAACAGAAGTAGTGAGGTTGGGGGCAGCATCAAACAAAAAATAAGGGATGTGTGCAATAAAGGTACAGCAGTTATCATGTGTGACTTTAATCTACATACTGATTGAGCTAACCAAATTGGTAGCAAGGCGGTGGAGGAGGATTTCCTGGAGTGTATTGGGGATGGTTTTCTCGACCAATATGTTGAGGAACCAACTAGAGGGCTGGCCATCCTAGACTGGGTGATGTGTAACGAGAAGGGACTAATTAGCAATCTTGTTGTGCGAGGCCCCTTGGGGAAGAGTGACCATAATATGGTAGAATTCTTTATTAAGATGGAGAGTGACACAGTTAATTCAGAAACTAGGGTCCTGAACTTAAGGAAAGGTAACTTTGACGGTTTGAGGCGTGAATTGGCTAGAATAGACTGGCAAAGGATACTGAAAGGGTTGACGGTGGATAAGCAATGGCAAACCTTTAAAGATCACATGGATGAATTTCAGCAAATGTACATCCCTGTCTGGAGTAAAAATAAAATGGGGAAGGTGGCTCAATCATGGCTAACAAGGGAAATTAAGTAAAATGTTAAAGCCAAGGAAGAGGCATATAATGTGGCTAGAAAAAGCAACAAACCTGAGGACTGGGAGAAACTTAGAATTCAACATAGGAGGACTAAGGGTTTAATGAAGAGGGGGAAAATAGAGTACGAGAGGAAGCTTGCAGGGAACATAAAAACGGACTGCAAAAGCTTCTGTAAATATGTGAAGAGAAAAAAATTAGTAAAGACAAACGTAGGTCCCTTGCAGTCAGATTCAGGTGAATTTATAATGGGGGACAAAGAAATGGCAGACCAATTGAACCAATACTTCGCTTCTGTCTTCACGAAGGAAGACACAAATAACCTTCCGAATGTACTAGGGGACAGTGGGTCTAGTGTGAAGCAGGAACTGAAGGATATCCTTATTAGGTGGGAAATTGTGTTGGAGAAATTGATGGGATTGAAGGCTGATAAATCCCCAGGGCCTGATTGTCTGCATCCCAGAGTACTTAAGGAAGTGGCCCTAGAAATAGTGGATGCATTGGTGATCATTTTCCAACAGTCTATCGAATCTGGAGGGTAGCTAATGTAACACCACTTTTTTAAAAGGAGGGAGAGAGAAAATGGGTAATTATAGACCGGTTAGCCTGACATCAGTAGTGGGGAAAATGTTGGTATCAATCAATAAGAATGAAATAGCAGCGCATTTGGAAAGCAGTGACAAGTCAGCATGGATTTATGAAAGGGAAATCATGCTTGACGAATCTTCTGGAATTTTTTGAGGATGTAACTAGCAGAGTGGACAAGGGAGAACCAGTGGATGTGGTGTATTTGGACTTTCAAAAGGTTTTTGACAAGGTCTCGCACAAGAGATTGGTGTGCAAAATCAAAGTGCATGGTATTGGGAGTAATGTACTGATGTGGATAGAGAACTGGTTGGCAGACAGGAAGCAGATAGTCGGGATAAACGGGTCCTTTTCAGAATGGCAGGCAGTGACTAGTGGGGTGCTGCAGGGCTCAGTGCTGGGATCCCAGCTCTTTACAATATATATTAACGATTTAGATGAAGGAATTGAGTGTAATATCTCCAAGTTTGTGGATGACACTAAACTGGGTGGCGGTGTGAGCTGTGAGGAGGACGCTGAGAGGCTGCAGGGTGACTTGGACAGGTTCGGTGAGTGGGCAAATGCATGGCAGATGCAGTATAATGTGGATAAATCTGAGGTTATCCATTTTGGGGGCAAAAACACGAAGGCAGAATATTATCTGAATGGCGGCAGATTAGGAAAAGGAGAGGTGCAACGAGACCTGGCTCTCATGGTTCATCAGTCACTGAAAGTGGGCATACAGGTAAAGCAGGCGGTGAAGAAGGCAAATGGTATGTTGGCCTTCATAGCTAGGGGTGTTGAGTATAGAAACATAGAAACATAAAAAATAGGTGCAGAAGTCGGCCATTCGGCCCTTCGAGCCTGCACCGCCATTCAATAAGATCATGGCTGATCATTCACTCAGTACCCCTTTCCTGCTTTCTCTCTATACCCCTTGATCCCCTTAGCCATAAGAGCCATATCTACCTCCCTCTTGATACCAGTTCATTGGATGTATTCAACAACTCTCTGAGTGAAGAAGTTTCTCCTCATCTCAGTCCTAAATGGCCTACCCCTTATCCTAAGACTATGTCCCCTGGTTCTGGACTTCCCCAACATCGGGAACATTCTACCCGCACCTAACCTGTCCAGTCCTGTCAGAATCTTATACATTTCTATGAGATCCCCTCTCATCCTTCTAAACTCCAGTGAATAAAGGCCCAGTTGATCCAGTCTCTCCTCATATGACAGTCCCGCCATCCCGGGAATTAGTCTGGTGAACCTTTGCTGCACTCCCTCAATAGCAAGAACGTCCTTCTTCAGATTAGGAGACCAAAACTGAACACAATATTCCAGGTGAGGCCTCACTATGGCCCTGTACAACTGCAGTAAGACCTCCCTGCTCCTTAACTGAAATCCCCGAGCTATGAAGGCCAACATGCCATTTTCTATGTTTCAATGTTTCCAGGTCGCACATTTGGTGGCCCGGCATTGACTTGGAATTGGAGTCATGTGTACACCAATGCAACACTTGCTCACAGTTGAGCAATGCACCCAGGGAGGTCCCACTGAGCTTGTGGTCATGGCCTACAAAATCGTGGTCCAGGGTCCATGTAGATTTTGCTGGCCCTTTTCTAGGAAAGATGTTTCTCGTAGCAGTGGATGCTTACTCGAAATGGATTGAATGTATAATAATGTCATTATGTACGTCCACTGCCACCATTGAAAGCTTCAGGGCCATGTTCGTCACCCATGGTTTGCCCGACGTCCTTGTTAGTGACAGTGGACCGTATTTCACCAGCTCGGAATTCAACGAGTTCATGACCCGTAATAGCATTAAGCATGTCAGGTCTTCCCCATTTATGCCCGCATCCAATGGTCAAGCGGAGTGGGCAGTCCAAACCATCAAGCAGAGCTTGAAACGTGTAACGGACGGCTCCTTGCAGACCCAGTTATCTCAGGTCCTGCTCAGCTACTGCACGCACCCCCACTCACTCACCGGGGCTCCCCCTGCAGAATTGTTAATGAAGAGAGCACTCAAAACCAAGCTCTCCTTAGTCCACCTGGATCTCAATGATCACGTAAAACCCGGCGTCACCTGTATAACGTGCACCACGATCGCGCGGCTGTATCGCGTGACATTGAGGTTAATGATCCTGTGTTTGTTCTAAATTACGGTCATGGTCCCAAATGGATTGCTGGCACTGTTTTAGCCAAGGAGGGGAATAGAGTGTTTGTTGTTAAACTGTTGAATGGCCAAATGTGCAGCAAGCACTTGGATCAGACCAAACTGCAATTCACTGACAACTAAGAACAGTTTGAAGAAGACTTTACCATCTATGATCCACCAACACACACCCAACCAGCAATCGACCTCTCTGTCAACCACGAGGATGAACCCACCATGCCCGACAGTCCGATCAGACCAGCCACACTGCAGTGCAGCAATGATCCGACCCACTCACCCAGGCCAGGACTTCAACTCAGGCGATCAACCTGGGGACGTAGAGCACTAGATCGCCTCAACTTGTAAATAACTCGTACATAAGACTGTGGGAGGGAGTGATATTATGTATGTGAACCTCACCAATGATAAGACTTGCCACCATGGGGCGCACCTGTGGGAGACCTAAGAGTCACCTGCACACCCCGGGCAAGCAGGTATAAAAGGCAGTCTACCAGGCTGCTTCCTCACTCGGAAGTTACATTAAAAAGACCAAGGTCACAATGGTTTCAGCTTACAACATGGTCTTGTGGAGTTATTCTGAACTTTACATCCACAACAATAGATACCAGTGTGGACCAGAGTTAGCTGCACCTCTAGCCAAGCTGCTCCAGTACAGAGGATGTTTCCACTGATGGGGGAGACTAGAACTAGAGGACATAATCTTAGAATAAGGGGCCGCCCATTTAAAACTAAGATGAGGAGAAATTTCTTCTCTCAGAGGGTTGTAAATCTGTGGAATTCGCTGCCTCAGAGAGCTGTGGAGGCTGGGACATTGAATAAATTTAAGACAGAAATAGACAGTTTCTTAACCGATAGGGAATAAGGGGTTATGGGTAGCAGGCAGGGAAGTGGACCTGAATCCATGATCAGATCAGCCATGATCTTTTTGAATGGCGGAGGAGGCTCGAGGGGCCGTATGGCCTACTCCTGCTCCTATTTCTTATGTTCTTATGTAGATACAACACGAAAATGTGGACAATTGCCCAGGTATGTCCTGTCCACAAAAAGCAGGACTGATGCAACCCGGCTGCACGGTTTATGAATCTTCTGGTACTATTTGTTTTGCTGGAAATGATTAGAGGAGCATTTACTGTTACTGTCAGATCTTTAAACATGCTTTCACGTGGTATCCTAACTCACACACAAGTCCGGCTTTTTTTAAATACTTTCCTGGGATGAGGATAACTGCCCTTGAGAAGGTGGTGGTGAGCCGCCTTCTTGAACCGCTGCAGTCCGTCTGGTGAAGGTGCTCCCACAGCGCTGTTAGGGAGGGAGTTCCAGGATTGTGAACCAGTGACGATGAATGAACGGCCGATATATTTCCAAGTCAGGATGGTGTGTGACTTAGAGGGGCACGTGGAGGTGGTGGTGCTCCCATGCACCTGCTGCCTTTGTCCTTCTAGGCGGGTGGAGGTCGCGGGTTTGGGAGGTGCTGCCGAAGAAGCCTTGGCGAGTTGCTGCAGTGCATCTTGTAGACAGTAAGTGGAGGAAGTACATCCGGGAGGGCGCTGAGCGCCTCGAGTCTCATCGCTGAGTGCATGGAGAAAACAAGGGCAGGCAGCGGAAGGAGAGTGCGGCAAACCAGTCCCACCCTCCCTTACCCTCAACCACTGTCTGTCCCACCTGTGGAAGGGACTGTGGTTCTCGTATTGGACTGTTCAGCCACCTGAGAACTCATTTTAAGAGTGGAAGCAAGTCTTCCTCGATTCCGAGGGACTGCCTATGATGATGATGACGGCAATGGCCCCTCCCTTCCCATTTGTAAGTCCGAGCTGATTGCAGGCACGGGCTGTGAGAACAAACTCGGGACTTTGGGCAGTGCCGTTGTTTGGCACTGCCTCACTGCCAGTTCCCACATGTCTGACAGGCAGCCTCATTTCCTTAAATTTGCCTTTTCAGTGCTGATGATGCAGTTTCACAGATGGAGAAACATGCTGGACTTAGCTGAGGGAACAAGTACCTGCGAGTTGCTTGGCACCAAGCCCAGAGTAAATCAGGCTGACATGGAGTGAGCCGCGCCCCTCCTGCATTATGCGCGGCCTCCACAGTCTCCACAACAATAGATACCAGTGTGGACCAGAGTTAGTTGCACCTCTAGCCAAGCTGCTCCAGTACAGAGGATGTTTCCACTGATGGGGGAGACTAGAACTAGGGGGCATAATCTTAGAATAAGGGGCCGCCCATTTAAAACAGATATGAGGAGGGATTTCTTCTCTCAGAGGGTTGTAAATCTGTGGCATTCGCTGCCTCAGAGAGCTGTGGAAGCTGTGTCATTGAATATATTTAAGACAGAAATAGACAATTTCTAAACCGATAAGGGGATAAAGGGTTATGGGGAGCGGGCGGGGAAGTGGAGCTGAGTCCATGATCGGATCAGCCATGATCGTATTAAATGGTGGAGCAGGCTCGAGGGGCCCTATGGCCTACTCCTGCTCCTATTTCTTATGTTCTTATGTAGATACAACCCGAAAATGTGGACAACTGCCCAGGTATGTCCTGTCCACAAAAAGCAGGACTAATGCACTGCAGCAACTCGCCAAGGCTTCTTCGGCAGCACCTCCCAAACCCGTGTGCCTGCTGCCCTTGTCCTTCTAGGCGGGTGGAGGTCGCGGGTTTGGGAGGTGCTGCCGAAGAAGCCTTGGCGAGTTGCTGCAGTGCATCTTGTAGACGGTAAGTGGAGGAAGTACATTCGGGAGGGCGCTGAGCGCCTCGAGTCTCATCGCTGAGTGCATGCACAAAACAAGGGCAGGCAGCGGAAGGAGAGTGCGGCAAACTTGTCCCACCCTCCCTTACCCTCAACCACTGTCTGTCCCACCTGTGACAGGGACTGTGGTTCTCATATTGGACTGTTCAGCCACCTGAGGACTCATTTTAAGGGTGCAAGCAAATCTTCCTCGATTACAAGGGACTGCTTATGATGATGATGATGACACACTGGTACACACCAAACATGGACAAAGAGCTGAATTCCAGAGGTGAGGTGAGAGTGACTGCCCTTGATATCAAGGCAGCATTTGTCTGAGTGTGGCATCAAGGAGCCCTAGTAAAACTGGAGTCAACGGGAATCAGGGAGAAAATGCTCCACTGGCTGGAGTCATACCCAGCACAGAGGAAGATGGTTGTGGTGGTTGGAGGTCAATCATCCCAGCCCCAGGACATCACAGCAAGAGTTCCTCAGGGCAGTGTCCTAGGCCCAACCGTCTTCAGCTTCTTCATCAATGACCTTCCCTCCATCATAAGGTCAGAAGTGGGGATGTTCGCTGATGACTGCACAATGTTCAGTTCCATTCACAACTCCTCAGATAATGGAGTAGTCCATGCCCGCATGCAGCAAGATCTGGACAACATTCGCGCCACACAGGTGCCAGGCAATGACGATCGCCAACAAGCGAGAGTCTAACCACCTGCCTTTGGCATTCAACGACATTACCATCACCGAATCCCCCATCATCAACATCCTGGGGGTCACCATTGACCAGAAACTTAACTGGACCAGCCACATAAATACTGTGGCCACGAGCGGGTCAGAGGCTGGGTATTCTGCGGCGAGTGTCTCCCCTCCTGACTCCCCAAAGCCTTTCCACCATTTACAAGGCACAAGTCAGGAGTGAGATGGAACACTCTCCACTTGCCTGGATGAGTGCAGCTCCAACAACACTCGAGAATCTCGACACCATCCAGGACAAAGCAGCCGCTTGATCGGCCCCCCATCCACCACCTTCAACACTCACTCCCTCCACCACCGGCGCACCGTGGCTGCAGTGTGTACCATCGACAAGATGCACTGCAGCAACTCGCCAAGGCTTCTTCAACAGTACGTCCAAAACCTAAGACCTCTACCACCTCGAAGGACAAGGGCAGCAGGCGCATGGGAACACCAATCCTTCATCGTAGCTGGGTCAAAATCCTGGAACTTCCTCCCTAACAGCACTGTGGGAGTACCTTCACCACACGGACTGCAGCGGTTCAAGAAGGCGGCTCACCACCACCTTCTCAAGGGGCAATTAGGGATGGGCAATAAATGCCGGCCTTGTTGGTGACGCCCACATCCCGGAATGAATTTTTAAAAATCTAGAGTAAAAATACTTAATTGGAGGAAAGCCAAGTTCAGTATGTTCAGAATGGATCTGGCCCGGGTAAATTGCAATCAGAGATTGGCAGGTAAAACTGTAATCAAAATGTAATCGGCTGCCTTTAAAGAGGAGATGGTTCGATTACAGTCGAGGTACATTCCCACGGGGGGGGGAAAAGGCAGGGCAACTAAAGCCAGAGGTCCCTGGGTGACGAAAGAGATAGAGTAAGATGCAGCAGAAAAAGTATGACAGATGTGAGAACCAGGCTGAATATAGAAAGTTCAGAGGGGAAGTGAAACAGGACTTCAGAGGGGCAAAGAGAGAGTGTGAGAATAGACTGGCAGCTAACATAGAAACATAGAAAATAGGTGCAGGAGTAGGCCATTCGGCCCTTCGAGCCTGCACCATCATTCACCTCAGTACCCCTTTCCTGCTTTCTCTTCATACCCTTTGATCGCTTTAGCCCTAAGGGCCATATCTAACTCCCTCTTGAATATATCCAATGAACTGGCATCAAAACTCTCTGCGGTAGGGAATTCCACAGGTTAACAACTCTCTGAGTGAAGAAGTTTCTCCTCATCTCAGACCTAAATGGCTTACCCCTTAGCCTTAGACTATGTCCCCTGGTTCTGGACCTCCCCAACATAAAAGAGAATTTAAAAGTCTTCTGCCTTTATTCACTGGAGTTTAGAAGGACGAGAGGGGATCTCATAGAAACATATAAGTTTCTGACGGGACTGGACAGGTTAGATGCGGGAAGAATGTTCCCGATGTTGGGGAAGTCCAAAACCAGGGGACATAGTCTTAGGATAAGGGGTAGGCCATTTAGGACCGAGATGAGGAGAAACTTCTTCACCCAGAGAGTTGTTAACCTGTGGAATTCTCTGCCGCAGAGAGTTGTTGATGCCAGTTCATTGGGTATATTCAAGATGGAGTTAGATATGGCCCTTACGGCTAAAGGGATCAAGGGGTATGGAGAGAAAGCAGGAAAGGGGTACTGAGGTGAATAATCAGCCATGATCTTATTGAATGGTGGTGCAGGCTCGAAGGGCCGAATGGCCTACTCCTGCACCTATTTTCTATGTTTCTATGTAAGCATATAAATGTGGAGTAAGCGGAGGGGCGGGGGCGATTATGGACCATAAAGGAGACCTACCCATGGAGGCCGAGGGTGTGGCTGAGGTACTAAATAAGCACTTTGCATTGGTCTTCACCAAGGAAGAAAATGCTGCCAAAGTCATAGAGAAAGAGGAGGTACTGGAGATACTGGATGGGTTAAAAATCGATAAGGAGGAGGTACTAGAAAAGCTGGTTGTACTTAAAGTAGGCACGTTTTGGGGAATGGTAGCATAGTGATTATGTCACTGGACAGAAGCCTGGACTATTAATCCAGGGGCATGAGTTCCAATCGCACCGCAGCAGTTGGGGGATTTAAATTCAAATAAGTAAATAAATCTGGAACTAAAAAGCTAGCATCAGTAATGGTACCCATGAAACTCCTGAATTGTCGCAAAAACCCTAATGCCCTTTAGGGGAGGAAATCTGCCGCCCTTACCCGGTCTGGCCTATATGTGACTCCAGACCCACAGCAATGTGGTTGACTCTTAACTGCCCTCTGAAATGGTCCAGCGAGACACTCAGTTGTATTCAAGAAGGCAGCTCACCACCACTTTCTCGAGGGCAATTAGAGATGGGCAATAAATGGCGGCTTGGCCAGTGATGCCCACATCCTGAGAATAAATTTTAAAAGTCCCCAGGATAGGATGGGATGCATCCTCCGACGCTGAGGGAAGTAAGAGTGGAAATTGCAGAGGTACTGGCCATAATCTTCCAATCCTCCTTCGGTACGGGGGTGGTGCCACTGGAGAATTGCAAATGTTACAGCCTTGTTCAAAATAAACCCAGCAACTACAGGCCACTCAGTTTAACCTCAGTAGTGGGGAAGCTTTTAGAAATGATAATCAGGGACAAAAATAGCAGTCACTTGAACAAGCGAGAATTAATTAATGAAAGCCAGCACAGATTGGTTGAGGCAAATCATGTTTAATTAACTTGATTGAGTTTTTTGATGAGGAAACAGAGAGGGTTGATGAGGGCAATGTGGTTAATGTGGTGGACATGGATTTCCAAAAAGCATTTGATAAAGTGCCACATAACAGGCTTGCCGGCAAAGTTGAAGCCCATGGAATAAAAGGGACAGGGGCAGCATGGCTGTGGAATTGGCTCAGTGACAGGAAACTGTTAGGTCTTGAATAAAGAGTCAGACTAGATACTGCAAGCTCAAAGTAAGGTGTGACTACAGTCCTTTATTACAGATCTCAGAGTGCCTCTCCATCCTGTGAGGCTTCCTTATGTACAGGTGCTCCCAAGAGATTGTGGGGGACTCCGGGGGATAAGCCCTCTGGTGGTTAGATATGGTATTTACAGGTTTACATACACAACAGAAACAGAGAGTAGTGGTGAACGGTTGTTTCTGGGACTGGAGGAAGGTATACTGTGGTGTTCCCCAGGGGTCAGTACTGGGACCACTGCTTTTCTTGATATATATTAATGACTTGGACTTGGGTGTACAGGGCACAATTTCAAAATTTGCAGATGACACAAAACTTTGAAATATAGTGAGCAGTGAGGAGGATTGTGATAGACTTCATAAGAACATAGGAAATAGGAGCAGGAGTCGGCCATTTGGCCCCTCGAGCCTGCTCCGCCATTCAATATGATCATGGCTGATCCGATCTTGGCCTCAACTCCACTTCCCTGCCCGCTCCCCATAACCCTTGACTCCCTTCAAGAAGACATAGGCAGGCTGGATCAGCCATGATATTATTGAATGGCAGAGCAGGCTCGAGGGGCCGAATGGCCCACTCCTGTTCCTAGTTCTTACTTCCTATAAATGCAAGATTCCATTGTTCTTGGTTACAAACAAGGATCTGAGACAAGGGGCAGTCAAGGTGCTAAAGAACGAGCTTTGATGTTGTTTGCCAATGGACTGCAGATAATGAGCAGCTCGTAAACTGGCCCCTCAACATTCAATAATGTCCTCACGCCCATTGTGTTGGGGAGTGACTGGTCCTCTAGTGGATCTGGCAGGCCTTCCCTTCTGTCCGTGGCAAGCGAGGGGTTAAACACGTGGACGTTGGCAGTGAAGCAGACGCAGCAAGGGCGGCGAGAAGGTGCAGGAGTGAAAGGACAGAAAGTGCAGCCCAGGTGAATGACCCAGCATGGCATCTCATTTAAATCGGGCTGACACTGCCCCCACCCTGCCCTCCGCTGCTCAGGCCTCTGGTTGAAGTTGTGCATAGGAGTCCTGATGACATTTAAAGCAGGACCCCACTCGCTTGCTCAGGGATAATGTGGGGACACGGCGGCAAGGCAGCAGGATTGGTGGGGGTGAGCGACCCCCGTTATTTTAAATTTACCCCCAACCCCAGCCCAGTCTCTACCAGGTGAGGGGGAAGTTAAAATTGGACCGTAAGACAACCCACTGATGTGGAGAAGCGTGCTGCATCATTATAGAAAAATAAGTTGTTCTATTTGAGTTCAATGAGTCAGTTGGTCCGTACACTCAGCGCGGAGGCCCCGAGCTGCGTGAGAACACCAGCGGCAGGTCAGGGCCCTAAAAGGAGCGGCGAGCAGCGGCCTGGGAGCAGCGTGGTGGCGTACTACTCCAGGGAGCAGCACGAGCTGCGACGGCAGCGAAGAGTGACGTCAGCAAGGTCCAGGTCGGTGATTGGAGCGTGGGCAGACACAGCAGGAGCGGCGAGGTCGCGGCGAAGGAGCGGCGAGAGACTGTGGAGGGATGTGATCGGGGCCCAGGAGAGGCGCGAGTTCGGGGCCAGGGGCCCAGGGACAGCACGGGCCCAGCCCACACTGCGATATGTGTGCGCACTGGGTCCGTGCAGCAGAGCAGGTCTCCAGACGTCTTGGTTAATCTTTGCCACTGGACCAAGACCTCGCTCTGTGAAGCCCATGTGCTGGCTGGTGTGCAACGGTCACCACACATTTAAAAAATCCATGCACAGGCCTCTTCCACCCTTCAGGATGTAGTTCAGGATCTGGAATATTAGGTCCTTCATTGGATCACCTGTGAACTCATCCTTTTTTGGCGTGGAAGCAAGTCATCCTCGCTTCGAGGGACCGCCTATGATGATGACATTGATCGGACTGAATAAAGCAGCTTATCTAGTCACCAAGTGCACGCTCGCTCCATCTTCAGAAAGACTGAACCAGAGCAGGTGCAACAGATGTCAGTTCAGGTTAGAGGCGGGCGTTGTTAGATCTCTGGGTCCCTGCTGTGGTACAGGCGGTATAACGGCACCCTAACAGACCACTCACGGGAGTGACTGGCCTTTGAATCTGAGAAGGTTTCTGCCTCACACCCCAATTTGTAACAGCAGCCGATCACAGTCCCATCAGCCTCCTCCCAATCATCAGTAAAGCGATGGAAGGAGTCATCGGCAGTGACACCCACTCACCAATAACCTGCTCACCGATGCTCAGCTCAAGTTACGCCACAACCTCTCGGCTTCAAACCGCATCACAGCCTCGATCCAGACATGGACACAAGAATGACTGAACTAGCATCTACTGCTTTTTGTGGGAGAGAGTTCCACCCATCTACCACCTTTTGGATGAAGAAGTGTTTCCTAACTTCTCCCCTCAATGGCCTGGCTCTGATTTTAAGGTCATGTCTCCTTGCCTACACTCCCCCACCAGGATAACTAGAGAAAGAGTGGGGTCTATTAGAGACGAACAAGGAAATCTGTGTGAGGAGGCTGAAGATGTGGGTGGGGTTCTGAATGAATACTTTGCATCTGTTTTCACAAAAGAGAGGGGCGATGCAGACATTGTAATCAGGGAGGAGGAGTGTGATGTATTAGATTAAATAAACATAGTGAGAGAGGAAGTATTAAGGGGCTTAGCAGCTTTGAAAGTGGATAACTCACTAGGCCTAGATGAAATGCATCCCAAACTGTTAAGCGAAGCAAAAGAGGAACTAGCAGAGGCTCTGACCATAATTTTCCAATCCTCTCTGGCTTCAGGTCTGGTGCCAGAGGACTGGAGGACTGCTAATGTAGTACCGTTGTTTAAAATGGAGAAAGGGATAGATCGAGTAATTGCAGGCCAGTCAGCCTTACCTCGGTGGTGGGAAAATTATTGGAAAAAATTCTGAGGGACGGGATAAATCTTCATTTAGAAAAACATGGATTAATCAAGGACAGTCAGCACAGATTTGATAAGGGAAGGTCGTGTCTGACTAACTTGATTTAATTTTTTGAGGAGGTAACCAGGAGGGTCGATGAGGGCAGTGTGTACGATGTAATGTATATGGATGTTAGCAAGGCATTTGATAAGGTCCCACATGGCAGACTAGTCACGAAAGTTAAATGCCTTGGGATCCAGGGCAACGTGGCAAGTTGGATCCAAAATTGGTTCAGAGGCAGGAAGCAAAGAGTAATTGTTGATGGGTGTTTTTGTGACTGGAAGGCTGCAAGGCTCAGTGGGGTTCCACAGAGCTCAGTGCTGGGTCCCTTGCTTTTGTGGTATATATCAATGACTTGGACTTGACTGTTGGGGGTATGATTAAGAATTTGCAGATGATACTAAAATAGACTGTGTGGTTGATAATGAAGAAGAAAGCTGTAGACTGCAGGAAGATATCAATGAACTGGTCAGGTGGGCAGAACAGCGGCAAATGGAATTCAATCCGGAGAAGTGTGAGGTAATGCATTTGGCTTACAAGGAAAGGGAATACACATTAAATGGTAGGACACTGAGAAGTGTAGAGGAACAAAGGGACCTGGGAGTGCATGTCCACAGATCCCTGAAGGTAGCAGGCCAGGAAGATAATGTGGTGAAGAAGGCATACGGAATACTTGCCTTTATTAATCGAGGCATGGAATACAAGAGCAAGGATGTTATCCTTGAACTCTATAAAATACTACTTAGGCCACAGCTAGAGTACTGCATGCAGTTCTGGTCATCGCATTACAGGAAAGATGTGAATGCACTAGAGAGGGTACAGAGGAGATTTACGAGGATGTCGCCTGGACTGGAGAATTTTAGTTATGAGGAATGATTGGATAGGCTGGGGTTGTTTTCCTTGGAACAGAGGAGGCTGAGGGGTGACATTATTGAGGTGTATAGATAGAGCGGATAAGAAGGACCTATTTCCCTTGGCAGAGGGGTCAACAACCAGGGGGCATAGATTTAAAGTAATTGGGGGGAGCTTGAGAGGAGATATGAGGGGAAATTTCTTCACCCAGAGGGTAGTGGGGGTCTGGAACTCATTGGCGGAGAGGCACTGTTGGCGCGAATTCCCAACCTCATCTCTCTCATCTGGAGGGAGGAGAGCATGCTGGGAGATCTGAGAGATGCAGTGATCGTGACCACCTTTAAAAAAGGGGACAAGTCCGACTGCGGCAACGACAAAGGAATCTCCCTGTTATCAGCCACTGGGAAAGTTGTCGCTAGAGTCCTCCTCAATCGTCTTCGCCCCGTGGCCGAGGAGCTCCTCCCCGGAGTCGCAGTGCGGATTTCATCTCCTACGGGCACAACGGACATGATTTTTGCAGCATGACAGCTGCAGGAAAAATGCAGGGAGCAGCGCCAGCCCTTATACATGGCCTTCTTCGACCTTACAAAGGCCTTTGACACTGTCAACCGCGAGGGTCTATGGAGCGTCCTCCTCCGTTTCGGATGCCCCCAAAAGTACTTCACCATCCTCCGCCTGCTCCACGATGACATGCAGGCCGCGATCCTTACCAATGGATCCATCACAGACCCAATTCACATCCGGACCGGGGTCAAGCAGGGCTGCGTCATCGCCCCAACCCTCTTCTCAATCTTCCTCGCTGCCATGCTCCACCTCACAGTCAACAAGCTCCTCGCTGGAGTGGAACTAAACTACAGAACCAGTGGGAAGCTGTTTAACCTACGCCACCTCCAGGCCTGATCCAAGACCACCCCAACCTCTGTCGTCGAGCTACAGTACACGGACGACGCTTGCATCTGCGCACATACAGAAGCTGAACTCCAGGATATAGTCGACGTATTTACTGAGACGTATGAAAGCATGGGCCTTACGGTAAACATCCGTAAGACAAAGGTCCTCCACCAGCCTGTCCTCGTCGCACAGCACTGCCCCCCAGTCATCAAGATCCACGGCGTTGCCCTGGACAACGTGGACCATTTCCCATACCTCGGGAGCCTCTTATCAACAAGAGCAGACATCGACAAAGATCCAACACCGCCCCAGTGCGCCAGTGCAGCCTTCGGACGCCTGAGGAAAAGAGTGTTCGAAGACCAGGCCCTCCAAACTGCCTCATGGTCACGGTCTACAGGGCTGTAGTAATACCCGCCCTCCTGTATGGCTCAGAAACATGGACCATGTACAGTTGACACCGCAGGTCGCTGGAGAAATACCACCAACGATGTCTCCGCAAGATCCTACAAATCCCCTGGGAGGACAGACGCACCACATTGTCCGCATGCCAGACACGAGACTCCCAAAGCAAGCGCTCGACTCGGAATTCCTTCACGGCAAACGAGCCAAAGGTGGGCAGTGGAAACGTTTCAAGGACATCCCCACTGACACTTGGGAGTCCTGACTGTTGGAGCGGATTTTTGGACATATATTTGATTGTATACAGGATCAAACATTTGTTTTATTTTCCCCTTTAAATGAATTTTGTAAGGGACAATACTGATGCATTATGAACACTGGAGAGTTAAGTGCTAGGTATGTTTGTTTAAACCGGTGTCAAAAGCCTGCACTTGTTTATACTGCCCTGTCACAGTGCAGGATGGGTTATATATCAAAAGCTTAGCCTTCGATAGTAACAGCTTTGTAGTGCTAAAGCATGTGTTGTAAAGTGACGTAATTTGTAAGATAAAAGGACTTCACTGCAGATACAGTTTGAGAAGATGGTTCAAAGACAGGGGTCTTTAACACTTCTCCCAAAGCTTTGTCTCCGATTTAATAAACCTCTCTTTATATATTATACAGTCTCGGAAATATTTTTCCACAACAAAATGGCGTCACGACAGGATACTGTCTGATCAGACGTGATAATTTAAGACAGTATCTGGAATCTGGTGTTGGAGACTGAGAGAGAGGTGTACGGGCACGACGGGATAGTGTATAAGATACGAGTAAACAGATAGCGGGAAGAGGCTGACTAACCAGTTTGAGTTGTCCCTTTAGTAAATAAGGTCGGTGCGGAAGGGAACTGATGGATCCAACCTAGAGCCGAAAACTCCGGTGGTAAGGAAACACGCGAGCTTTGTTGCGAAGACAAAGGGTCTCCACAGAGTAGTCGTGGCCGTGAGTATTCCAGAAACAAAGGGAAACGTCCGAGACTGGCGAACATGGAAGGTAAGGAAGGGAATGTAAAACGCGGGCTGCCCGGGTCATTAATTAATTCCTATCATTAATTGTAACTTGCGTAATTACGTAATGCCATAAAAAAGCTGATAGTGACTATCTTAAGTGACATATGGATCCAGACATAAGCTTTGTTGAATGAAGAGAGACTTTTGTGAGTGTCTATTTTGAATGAAGACAGTACTTGAGTGATTTTGACTGTGGAATGAATGAAAGCCTGTTTGGGAAGGTGTGGAGTTGCCTGCCTGTTTTAGCTCCACCCACTTTTTCCAAACAGAGTGAAATGGGTTTTTTAACCCTTCATCGTGTTGTCCTGTATGTGGGAAGTTTAAGAAACTGTGAACCTTATGGTATTACATTTTAAGTTAGAAACGAAAGTGTGGATATAAGTTACGGAGCTAGGAAATGCACAAAGGATAGGTTTGTTGAGTAAAAGATAAAAAAATACATGGTCCCGGTAGTAAAAAAAAAAGAATTTGACACGCTCACTTACTTGTCGAAAGAAAACATGCAATTGGGTTGAAAGACATAAATTTAGTTCAGGAATGAGATAAAGAATGCCTTTTAAAACGCTCCCATTTTCCTTTGTGTAAAACCTTGACACGAAAGCTTCTAGCTCAGTAAAAAAAAAAGTTTTAAATTAAGAAATACCTTCAGGGATCAGGTCAAACTCATGGGCGAGTGGTGAGCTATCTGTGAAGGTGTAAAAGGGACTTTTGAAAAAGGCTAAAACAGTAAGCTTTAGCAGTTTAGAAAAGAAAAAGATAAAGCAGGAAAAGGTCTCAGCCACGGGAACAGGAGGAGGACAGAAAAGGGGGACTTGCCACAATACCCGATAAGACCTGAAGCTAGAACAGCGGTTGTAGAAATAGTAAAAGGGCTAGTGGAAAAGGGTATCTTAAAAGAAGCAGTTAGCACCACTAACTCCCCAACAAGGCCCAGGTAGGGAAATCCCAGGTCCTGTACCTAGGGTACTGCCTCTCAAAGGGGCTGAAAGAAATGCCCCCAGATAGGAAAAAGGCTGTCAAGGACATGCCTAGACCAGTAACGGTAAGGGGGGTGAGGAAAGTACTGGGCCTCTTTAATTACAGCCGGAACTTTATCCCTGATTTTGCAAAAATTGCTGAGCCAATACAAAGATTAGTGAAAGGGGGGAAACCGGCCCTAGACCTCATAGAGTGGGGCCCTGAACAAGAACGGACGTATAGTAAACTCAAGTGAGAACTAGTCTCCGCACCTGGATTGGGACTGCCTGATATGGGTAAGGATTTCCACATCCACTGTAACAATGAAGGTGGGTTCTATATGGCCGTGGTCACCCAAGATCACGGGGATAAAAGGAGACCTATAGCCTATTACTCTACCACCGAAAGCCCGGTGGTGACTGGGTTATCCAGATGTATAGCCGCGCTAGATTGCGCAGCTTGGGCGGTAAAAATAAGCGAGCCTGTGGTGATGACTGGAAACATCATTCTCCACACTAAACACACATTGGTAGAAATGTTAAACACAGGAAAACTGAGAACCATATCTAATATGAGACGGGCAAAGTGGGAAGCAGTCCTCTTAACACCCAACAAAGCGGTAACCATAATTAGGGATGTAGGAAACAACCCCGCAGAAGGTATGATAGGTGAGGGGGAACCCCACCTTTGCGAAGAGGTATGTGAGGATATGGAAGAGGATAGAATAAAAGACGCCCCCCTTCAAACCGCAGAACAAACCTTGTTTGTGGACGGCTCACGAAAATACGTAGAGGGACTACCTCGTACCGGATGGGCCGTAGTTAACCAGGATCTAGAGACAGTTGAATCAGGGCGAATTAATGGGGGGTCGTCAGCTCAAGTGGCAGAACTGGTAGCCCTCACCCGGGCACTGGAATTATCGGAAAATAAGATTGTTAATATCTATACGGACAGTAGATATGCATTTGGGGTAGTACACGATTATATGCCAGCATGGGGAGAAGGGGTGTTTGCGATGGATAAAGACATAACTTACTAAATTGAAAAAAAAAGAATTTGAAGAGGTAAAAAACACTCTCCATTGATAATGATTCTTAAAATTAAGTCAGTGCCGCTGGGGCCCGAGGCGAACAGATAAGTATTGAGAAACTACACCAGGACACCTCTGAGGAGGAAATAGGTATGTGGACAAAGCAGGGCGCAACGCAAGGGAAGGATAACGTTTGGAGTCGAAACGACAAGGTAATGGTGCCTGAATGCATACAGAATACCTTATTGGAGTTGCATCATGGCCTGTCCCATTCAGGATGAGAGGCCATGACCGGGAGTCTTGGGAGAGATTGGTGGTGGAAAGGGATGGGAGAGAAAAAGATATTGCCTAGTGATTATAGATCAATTTACCCGGTGGGTGGAAGCTTTCCCCACACCTGATTGCACTGCCTCAACAGTGGCAAGGATATTGACCGAGCAGGTGATTCCCCGATGGGGAGTGCCTCAACAGTGGCAAGGATATTGACCGAGCAGGTGATTCCCCGATGGGGAGTGCCTCAACAGTGGCAAGGATATTGACCGAGCAGGTGATTCCCCGATGGGGAGTGCCTCAACAGTGGCAAGGATATTAACCGAGCCGGTGATTCCCCGATGGGGAGTCCCTCAACAGTGGCAAGGATATTGACCGAGCAGGTGATTCCCCGATGGGGAGTGCCTCAACAGTGGCAAGGATATTGACCGAGCAGGTGATTCCCCGATGGGGAGTCCCTCAACAGTGGCAAGGATATTGACCGAGCAGGTGATTCCCCGATGGCGAGTGCCTCAACAGTGGTAAGGATATTGACCGAGCAGGTGATTCCCCGATGGGGAGTGCCTCTTCAGATAGATTCTGACCAAGGCACCCACTTCGCGGGAAAAATTGTAAAAACAATATGCCAGTTGATGGGCATAAAACCAAAATTCCACATCCCCTACCACCCGCAGAGTTCTGGGATGGTAGAGCGCATGAACCGTACCCTTAAGAACGCCCTGGCAAAGGCCATGCAAATGTCAGGAAAAACGTGGACAGAAGTATTACCCATTATATTGATGAAGTTAAGAGCCACGACAAACCGGACAACCGGATTAACTCCTTATGAACTAATGACAGGAAGAGCGATGCAATTACCAGAGAACATCATAACAGGGATGCCGATGTAGGCCCATTAAAAGACAAAATAAAACGGTATGTTTTGGAACTAAGTACTCAATTAAAAGGGATGCGTAAATTAGTTAGCAACAATCAAGAAGAAAGAGACGCGGAAGCAGAGCTTACAAAGCTCCCTGAAGTCCCGTTGGCGGGAAGTCGCGTTATGGTAAGGGTCCTCCCGGGAAAACCGGGGTTTGCACCAAAAAGGACCGTATGAGGTTATAATCAGCAAGGACACTTGTGCCTGCATCGATTTGACGGATGGTACCAGCCGGAATACAATAGGTCGGGAGTTGGAAGGCCCACCGCTGATATTTGTTTCACTAGAAACCTGACCGGTGAGGAAACAGGTTTTGTAGCAGGATACTTTAACCTCGCCAGGTGGAACATAATAGCCAGCGAAACAACAAACCAGGGGTTCTTTGAAATAGAGGGTTTGAAGAATCAGACAAGTAGCCAGGACTGGGACCCTAAGATTAGGTGGCGACGGGGGCTGAGAGAGAGATTGGGATCGAATCTAACAGCATACAATGGCACATATTTTGTGTGCGGGCATAAGGCCTACCCCTGGTTGCCTCAGGACTGGAGGGGGTCCTGTTATTTGGGATATGTGGTCGCTTTTTGTCAGACGGGTACGTACTTTAGCAGAAGTACAGACACCAGGTCGACTAAGACGAGATCTTACCCCGGTAGAGAGGCTATTTGGGGTCATGATGCTCCCATTCAGGATAGGATGCACCATGGATGAATTACGTAACCTAGAGAGGGTACTGGAACAGATAGTTAATGACACTGCTGAAGCAATGGAGGGCATAACGGCTGAAATGGTAGCCATACGCACAATGGTACTCCAGAACCGAATGGCCCTAGATACTAGCACAAAGTGGGGGCACATGTGCCTTAATTGGAGCTGAATGTTGCACTTACATTCCCGATAATTCAGAAAACATAACCAACCTCGCTGATCACATAAGAAGGGAGGTAAAGAGGTTATCCACGACAGCAGGAGGATCTGGCTGGTTTGACTGGCTGTTAGGGGGATCCTGGGGGTCCTATCTTATGCATGGAGTAATTATTCTGGTTGTAATAATAATTACTTGCTGTCTGATTATCGGGTGTTTTAATATCTGCTGTAAAGTTATGATGGCCCGACTGATGCCAGTAGCCAGTGTAATCGCCGAAGAAGAAGCACATCTGATGGAAACACCATGGATGAAGAAACAGACGACAATGACACCGACCACTACCTTTGAAGGGTAGCCTAGAGCTACAGGCAAGGCGGACATACGGAACATCAGGGAAGTAACATACCCCAAAGGACGAATATATGACACCATGTTACTATCATTGTGGTCATCTGGATTTCGTGAGCATCCTCCAGGACCAAAAGGGGGAATATTGTTGGAGCGGATTTTTGGACATATACTTGACTAGTATACGGGACCAAACATTTGTTTTATTTTCCCCTTTAAATGAATTTTGTAAGGGACAATACTGATGCATTATGAACACTGGAGAGTTAAGTGCTAGGTATGTTTGTTTATACCGGTGTCAAAAGCCTGCACTTGTTTATACTGCCCTATCACAATGCAGGATGGGTTATATATCAAAAGCTTAGCCTTCGATAGTAACAGCTTTGTAGTGCTAAAGCATGTGTTGTAAAGTGATATAATTTGTAAGATAAAAGGACTTCACTGCAGATACCAATTTGAGAAGATGGTTCAAAGACAGGGGTCTTTAACACTTCTCCCAAAGCTTTGTCTCCGATTTAATAAACCTCTCTTTATATATATTCTACAGTCTCGGAAATATTTTTCCACAACACTGACCAAAGACCACCCTAAGTGGAGGAAGTGCATTCGGGAAGGCGCTGAGCACCTCGAATTTTGTCGCCGAGAGCATGCAGAAATCAAGCGCAGGCAGCGGAAAGAGCTTGCGGCAAACCTGTCCCATCCTCCCTTTCCTTCAACGACTATCTGTCGCACCTGTGACAGGGACTGTGGCTCTTGTATCGGACTGTTCAGTCACCTAAGAACTCATGTTAAGAGTGGAAGCAAGTCTTCCTCGATTCCAAGAGACTGCCTATGAGGGGGGGTAGAGGCAGAAATCCTCAGCACATTTAAGGGGTGCTTGGATGTGCACTTAAAAGTGCAGTAACCTACAGGGCTACGGAGCAAGAGCTGGAAAGTGGGATTAGGCTGGATAGCTCTTTGTCGGCTGGCGTGGACACGATGGGTTGAAATGGCCTCCTTCCGTGCCGTAAATTTCTATGATTCTATGAATGGTTTCTCTCTCGCTACCTGATCAATTGCTTTCAAAATCCGAAAAAACCTCAAACGATGGGGTACGGTGGCCACCCTGGTGCAAGGGTCAAGGATGTCTCGGAGCGGGTGCAGGACATTCTGAAAAGGGAGGGTGAACAGCCAGTTGTCGTGATGCACATCGGTACCAACGATATAGGTAAAAAATGGGATGAGATCCTACGAGACGAATTTAAGGAGCTAGGATCTAAATTAAAAAGTAGGACCTCAAAAGTAGTAATCTCGGGATTGCTACCAGTGCCACGTGCTAGTCAGAGTTGGAATCGCAGGACAGCTCAGATGAATACGTGGCTTGAGCAGTGGTGCAGCAGGGAGGGATTCAAATTCCTGGGGCATTGGAACAGGTTCTGGGGGAGGTGGGACCAGTATAAACCGGACGGTCTGCACCTGGGCAGGACCGGAACCAATGTCCTAGGGGGAGTGTTTGCTAGTGCTGTTGGGGAGGAGTTAAACTAATATGGCAGGGGGAAGGGAACCAATGCAGGGAGACAGAGGGAAACAAAAAGGAGGCAGAAGCAAAATATAGAAAGGAGAATGGTAAAAGTGGAGGGCAGAGAAACCCAAGGCAAAAAACAAAAAGGGCCACATTACAGCAAAATTCTAAAGGGGCAAAGTGTGTTTAAAAAAACAAGCCTGAAGGCTCTGTGCCTCAATGCGAGGAGTATTCGGAATAAGGTGGATGAATTAACTGTGCAGATAGCAGTTAATGGATACAATGTGATTGGCATGACGGAGACATGGCTCCAGGGTGACCAAGGCTGGGAACTCAACATCCAGGGGTATTCAGCATTTAGGAAGGATAGACGGAAAGGAAAAGGAGGTGGGGTGGCGTTGCTGGTTAAAGAGGAAATCAATGCAATAGTAAGAAAGGACATTAGCTTGGATGATGTGGAATCTGTATGTGTGGAGCTACGGAATACCAAAGGGCTGAAAACGCTTGGGTGTAGTGTATAGACCACCAAACAGTAGTAGTAAGGTTGGGGACAGCATCAAACAAGAAATAAGGGACGTGTGCAATAAAGGTACAGCAGTTATCATGGGCGACTTTAATCGACACATTGATTGGGCTAAACAAACTGGTAGCAATGCGGTGGAGGAGGATTTCCTGGAGAGTATTAGGGATGGTTTTCTAGACCAATATGTCGAGGAACCAACCAGGGAGCTGGCCATCCTCGACTGGGTGATGTGTAATGAGACGGGACTAATTAGCAATCTTGTTGTGCGAGGCCCCTTGGGGAAGAGTGACCATAATATGGTAGAATTCCTTATTAAGATGGAGAGTGACAAAGTTAATTCGGAAACTAGGGTCCTGAACTTAAGGAAAGGTAACTTTGATGGTATGAGACGTGAATTGGCTAGAATAGACTGGCAAAGGATACTTAAAGGGTTGACGGTGGATAAGCAATGGCAAACCTTTAAAGATCACATGGATGAACTTCAGCAATTGTACATCCCTGTCTGGAGTAAAAATAAAACTGGGAAGATGGCTCAACCGTGGCTAACAAAGGAAATTAAGGATAGTGTTGAAGCCAAGGAAGAGGCATATAAATTGGCTAGAAAAAGCAACAAACCTGAGGACTGGGAGAAATTTAGAATTCAACAGAGGAGGACTAAGGGTTTAATTATGAGGGGGAAAATAGAGAACGAGAGGAAGCTTGCAGGGAATATAAAAACTGACTGAAAAGGCTTCTATAAATATGTGAAGAGAAAAAGATTAGTAAAGACAAACGTAGGTCCCTTGCAGTCGGATTCAGGTGAAATTATAATGGGAAACAAAGAAATGGCAGACCAATTGAACCAATACTTCGGTTCTGTCTTCACGAAGGAAGATACAAATAAACTTCCGAAGGTACTAGGGGACAGTGGGTCTAGTGAGAAGAAAGAACTGAAGGATATCCTTATTAGGCGGGAAATTGTGTTAGGGAAATTGATGGGATTGAAGACCGATAAATCCCCGGGGCCTGATAGTCTGCATCCCAGAGTGCTCAAGGAAGTGGCCCTAGAAATAGTGGATGCATTGGTGATCATTTTCCAATAGTCTATCGACTCTTGATCAGTTCCCATGGACTGGAGGGTAGCTAATGTAACACCACTTTTTTAAAAAGGAGGGAGAGAGAAAGCGGGTAATTATAGACCGGTTAGCTTGACATCAGTAGTGGGGAAAATGTTGGAATCGATCATGAAGGATGAAACAGCAGCGCATTTGGAAAGCAGTGACAGAATCGGACCAAGTCAGCATGGATTTATGAAAGGGAAATCATGCTTGACGAATCTTCTGGAATTTTTTGAGGATGTAACTAGCAGAGTGGACAAGGGAGAACCAGTGGATGTGGTGTATTTGGACTTTCAGAAGGCTTTTGACAAGATCCCACACAAGAGATTGGTGTGCAAAGTCAAAGCGCATGGTATTGGGGGTAATATACTGACGTGGATAGAGAACTGGTTGGCAGACAGGAAGCAGAGAGTCAGGATGAACGGGTCCTTTTCAGAATGACAGGCAGTCACTAGTGGAGTGCCGCAGGGCTCAGTGCTGGGACCCCAGCTCTTTACAATATACATTAACGATTTGGATGAAGGAATAGAGTGTAATATCTCCAAGTTTGCAGATGACACTAAACTGGGTGGCGGTGTGAGCTGTGAGGAGGACATTAAGAGGCTGGAGGGTGACTTGGACAGGTTAAGTGAGTGGGCAAATGCATGGCAGATGCAGTATAATGTGGATAAATGTGAGGTTTATCCATTTTGGGGGCAAAAACACAAAGGCAGAATATTATCTGAATGGCGGCAGATTAGGAAAAGGGGAGGTGCAACAAGACTTGGGTGTCGTGGTTCATCAGTCACTGAAAGTGGGCATGCAGGTACAGCAGGCGGTGAAGAAGGCAAATGGTATGTTGGCCTTCATAGCTAGGGGATTTGAATATAGAAGCAGGGAGGTCTTACTGCAGTTGTACAGGGCCTTAGTGAGGCCTCACCTGGAATATTGTGTTCAGTTTTGGTCTCCTAATCTGAGGAAGGACGTCCTTGCTATTGAGGGAGTGCAGCGAAGGTTCACCAGACTGATTCCAGGGATGGCTGGGCTGTAATATGAGCAGAGACTGGATCAACTGGACCTTTATTCACTGGATGAGAGGGGATCGCATAGAAACATATAAGATTCTGACGGGACTGGACAGGTTAGATGCAGGAAGAATGTTCCCGATGTTGGGGAAGTCCAGAACCAGGGGACATAGTCTTAGGATAAGGGGTAGGCCTTTTAGGACTGAGATGAGGAGAAACTTCTTCTCTCAGAGAGTTGTTAACCTGTGGAATTCCCTACCGCAGAGAGTTGTTGATGCCAGTTCATTGGATATATTCAAGAGGGAGTTAGATATGGCCCTTACGGCTAAAGGGATCAAGGGGTATGGAGAGAAAGCAGGAAAGGGATACTGAGGGAATGATCAGCCATGATCTTATTGAATGGTGGTGCAGGCTCGAAGGGCTGAATGGCCTACTCCTGCACCTATTTTTCTATGTTTCTATATTTATGTTACTGGACCAGTAATCTAGAGGCCGGTACCAATTATCTGGAGACAAGGGTTCAAACCCCACCCCACGGAAGCTGGGGAATTTAAATTCAGTTAAATAAATCTGGAATAATGAAGTTAGTGACAGTAATGATGACCATGAAAATATCGGATTGTTGTTAAAACCCATCTGGTTCACCAATAGCCTTCAGGGGAGGAAATCTGCCATCCTTACCCGGTCTGGCCTCTGTGTGACTCCAGACCCAATGTGGTTGACTCTTAATTGCCCTCTGAAATGGCCTAGCAAACCACTCAGTTGTATTCATATTTTCGAGGGCATTTAGGGCTGGACAATAAATGCCAGCCTTGCCAGTGACATCCATAAGATCATCAGAAATAGGAGCAGGAGTAGGCCATACGGCCCCTCATGGCTGATCTGATCATGGACTCAGCTCCACTTCCCCGCCCGCTCCCCATAACCCCTTATTCCCTTATCGGTTAAGAAACTGTCTATTTCTGTCTTAAATTTATTCTCTGATGCAGCAAATTCCACAGATTTACAACCCTCTGAGAGAAGAAATTCCTCCTCATCTCAGTATTAAATGGGCGGCCCCTTATTCTAAGATTATGTCCCCTATTTCTAGTCTCCCCCATCCTCTCTGCATCCACCTTGTCAAGCCCCCTCATAATCTTATACGTTTCGATAAGATCACCTCTCATTCTTCTGAATTCCAATGAGTAGAGGCCCAACCTCCTCAACCTTTCCTCATAAGTCAACCCCCTCATCTCCGGAATCAACCGAGTGAACCTTTTCTGAACTGCCTCCAAAGCAAGTATATCCTTTCGTAAATATGGAAACCAAAACTGCACGCAGTATTCCAGGTGTGGCCTCGACAATACTCTGTATAACTGTAGCAAGACTTGCTTTTATACTCCATCCCATGAATGAATGAGTTAAAAATATCATCCTTAACCTTCTATATTCTCGGGAAGACAAGCCTACTTTATGTAATTTCTCCTCATAATCTAACCCTTGGATCTCTGATATAATTCTGGCTAGTCAGCGCTACATCAAGGCCACTATATCCTTTCCAAGAACTGTACACAATGCACCTGGAGCAGTGTAACCAGGGCTTTGTGTAGCTGCAGCAAAACATCCTCCCCTTTACATTCCAGCCCATTAGGTATAAAGGTTAACATGGATTTAGCCTTTTTGGTTGCTTTTTTGTCCCTATTTTTGTCCATTTTAATGATCTGTGTACATGGATCCCCAAATCTTTTTACCTCCACTCTTCCCAGCTTTTCACCATTTAAATAATTATCGGATCCTTTTTTTGATCCAAAATTGGATGACCTCACACATACCTGTGTTGAAATCCATCCGCCTGTTTCACCCACTCAGTTAATCTATCAACAGCTCTTTGTAATTTTGTGCTGCCGTCGACAAGTACTAACTCTGCCATCAATCTTTGCATCATCAGCAAATTTAGAAATCTGGTTACACTCCTTCGCAGATGAAAATATCCTTCAAAGGGCGTGGTGCCCACAGCTGTACACAGTGCTGCAGGCGCAGTCTAACCAGAGCTTCGTGTAGCTGCGGCTACATTCCCTCCCCTTTATATTACCAGGATGTTGCCGGGACTGGAGAATTGTGGCGATGAGGACAGAGTGGGTAGGCTGGGTCTGTTTTCTTTAGCACAGAGCAGGCTGAGGGGAGACCTGATTGAGGTGTATAAAATTATAAGGGGCCTGGATAGAGTGGATAGGAAGAACCTGTTTCCCTTGGCAAAGAGGTCAACAACCAAGGGGCATAGAATTAAAGTAATTGGAGGGAGGTTTAGAGGAGATATGAGGGGAAATATATTCACCCAGAGGGTGGTGGGGGTCTGGAACTCACGGCCTGAAAGGGTGGTAGAGGCAGAAACCCTCACAACATTCAAAAAGTACCTGGATGTGCACCTGAAGTGCCGTAACTTACAGGGCTACAGACCGAGAGCTGGAAAGTGGGATTAGGCTGGATGGCTCTTTGTCGGCCGGTGCGGAAACGATGGGCTGAATGGCCTCCTTCCGTGCTGTAAATGTCTATGATTCTATGATATTCTAGCCTTCTAGTTATAAAGGCAAACATTCTATTAGCTGTTTTGATTATTTTTTAATTATTCATTGATAAATACAGTGAATATTTTTTTTCTTTTATTCATTCATGGGCTGTGGGCGTCGCTGGCAAGGCCGGCATTTATTGCCCGTCCCTAATTGCCCCTTGAGAAGGTGGTGGTGAGCCGCCTTCTTGAACCGCTGCAGTCCGTGTGGTGAAGGTGCTCCCACAGTGCCGTTAGGGAGGGAGTTCCAGAATTGTGACCCAGCGACGATGAAGGAACGGCCGATATATTTCCCAGTCGGGATGGTGTGTAACTGGGAGGGGAACGTGGAGGTGGTGGTGTTCCCATGCGTCTGCTGCCCTTATCCTTCTCGGTGGTAGAGGTCGCGGGTTTGGGAGGTGCTGCCGAAGAAGCCTTGGCGAGTTGCTGCAGTGCATCTTGTAGATGGTGCACACTGCAGCCAGGGGGCGCCGGTGGTGGAGGGAGTGAGTGTTGAAGGTGATGGGTAGCGTGTTGATCAAGCGGGCTGCTTTGTCCTGGATGGTGTCGAGCTTCTCGAGTGTTGGAGCTGCACTCATCCAGGCAAGTGGAGAGTAGTCCATCACACTCCTGACTTGTGCCTTGTAAATGGTGGAAAGGCTTTGGGGAGTCAGGAGGTGAGACACTCGCCGCAGAATACCCAGGGGTCGAAATTCAGGCCTGCCAGAAACCTGGCGCACCTATCACCTTTATACAGATATACAGGCCCTCACCCCTTGGCGGAGAGGGTCAAGGCACTCGTGGGCGGACATGGTGCCTTCCCTGTGGCCTGTGCTACTGGTGATGCCGATGCGGGTAAGTGAAGGCCCTCCTTTAATGCTCTCTCTCCCTGAATGCGCCAGCACCTACTGTGCCTTTCCTTCTGGAAGTGTGTTAGTTGCAGCCTCCATGCATCAATGCCCTGCCCCCCCCTCATGGCAGCCTTTCTCCGATTGATGCTTGCAGATGAGAGGCTGCGTGGCAGCACAGGAGACAGAGAGGCAGCACCTGTGAGACCAGTGTCAGGCCTCGATGCCACCCTTGAGGACAGCAGTAATGAAATGCCTGATGAGAGCATTGAGGACACTGAGGCCTCCAGCCTTGCTGATACCGTGGAGCGCACTTCATCTTTTGGGGACCTCAGTGATGAGGAAGAGGAAGAGGAGGACACTGCCGACAGCATCGAGTCACTGCTTCCACCCACAAGCACCAGCTCAGATACTGGGAGTACGCGGTCCAATCTCCTGCAGATAGCAGAGGGGCCTGCACTGGGTGTTGCACCGGGGCCTAGCGGGCTGCAGCACGGTGACGGGGCTCGGCAATCTCCGGTGCCATCTCTCCGGGGAACGAGTACGCACCGGATTCCTGTGGAGCAGGACTCAGGCGAGCCCATCGATGTTGCGACTTACGAGAGAAGGGTGGAGGCCATGTATTCCCAGACGTTGGGGGCATTGACAAGGGTGCCCGAGAAGCTGTCGGAAGTGGTCAGGAGTGTGCAGGAGTCCGCCTCCCGCATTGTGGACAGCTCTGCGCACTCCATGGAGCCCATCATTGCCAGTGTGCAGGCGATGATGGACTCCCAGAGTGACCGTGCGGATCCAGTTGTGATGCCGCAACCTGCAGGTGATGTGGCAGCTGCCATTTCAGCACAGGCGCGAGGGAACGAGCGCATCGGTGCTGGTTTGGAACATAAGAAATAGGAACAGGAGTCGGCCATTTGGCCCCTCGAGCCTGCTCCACCATTCAATAAGATCATGGCTGATCCGATCATGGACTCAGCTCCACTTCCCTAACCGCTCCCCATAACCCCTTACTCCCTTATCGCTCAAAATTCTGTCTATCTCCGCCTTAAATATATTCAATGACCCAGCCTCCACAGCTCTCTGGGGCAGAGAATTCCACAGATTTACAACCCTCTGAGTGAAGAAATTCCTCCTCATCTCGATTTTAAATGGGCGGCCCTTATTCGAAGACTATTATGTATAGAAGAACTCCACAAGGCTGAGTACTGTGAGCTAAACTTAGTGTGACCTTAGTCTTCTTTATTACAACTGCAGAGTGCCTAAACAATATGGCAGCCAACGAGGGTGCAGGTGACCATTAGAACTGCAACAGTCGCGCCCTCTGGTGGCAAGTACGACATAGTTACATACATAACATCACTCCCCGCCCCCCCCAAAGTCTTCGGTACAAGTTATTTACAAGTTGAGGCGATCCGGAGCCCTTCGCTCCCTGGTTGATATTTAAGGCGGAGATCGACAGAATTTTGAGCGATAAGGGAGTAAGGGGTTATGGGGAGCGGTTAGGGAAGTGGAGCTGAGTCCATGATCGGATCAGCCATGATCTTATTGAATGGTTGATCGTCTAAGTCCAAGCCCTGGGGTGTGTGAGTTGGCTGGATCAGTGCTGCACTGCACTGCGGCTGGTCTGACCGGACTGTCGGGAATGGTGGGTTCATCCTCACGATTGACAGCGAGGTCGATTGCTGGTTGGGTGTGTGTTGGTGGATCATCGGTGATGTCCTCTTCAAGTCATTCCTGGTTGTCAATAAATCACAATTTGGTCTGATCTAAATGCTTTCTGCACTTTTGCCCATTTAACAGTTTGATTATAAACACACTATTCCCTTCCTTGGCCAAAACAGTGCCAGCAACCCACTTGGGACCATGACCGTAATTCAGGACAAACACAGGGTCGTTAACATCAATGTCACATGAAACAGTCGCGTAGTCGTGGTACTATCTGCCGGTGTCGCCAGGTTTCCATGTGATCATTAAGATCCGGGTGGACTAGGGAGAGCCTGGTTTTTTGAGTGCTCTCTTCATTAATAATTCTGCCGGGGGAATCCTGGTGAGCGAGTGGGTCGCGTCCGGTAACTGAGCAGAATGCGAGACAAGCGGGTCTGCAGGGAGCTGTCCGTCATGCATTTCAGGCTCTGCTTGATTGTTTGGACTGCCCGCTCCGTTTGACTGTTAGACGCAGGCTTAAACGGATAATGTTTCTGCCCATCTTTGGATGCGGGACAAAGCATTGGTGTTTATACCCTTGCTCTCTGAAAACAGCGAAATGAGTGGCTTGTGGTCAGTTTCAAGCTCAAACCGAAGTCCAAATAGGTATTGGTGCATTTTCTTAACCCCATATACACATGCTAACGCTTCTTTCTCGACCAGACTATAGGCTCTTTCAGCCTTAGACAGACTTCGAGATGCAAATGCAACTGGTTGGAGGTTGCCCGAAACATTGGCTTGCTGTAACACACAGCCGACCCCGTACAATGAGGCGTCACAAGCTAGCACTAAACGTTTACATGGGTCATAGTGTACAAGCAACTTATTTGAACATAGCAGGTTCCTGGCCTTCTCAAATGCCGTGTCTTGAGATTTGCCCTAAACCCAGTCGTCACCCTTGTGTACATGTGCAAAGGCTCTAACAAAGTGCTCAACCCGGGTAAAAAGTCATCAAAATAGTTGAGGAGTCCCAGGAACGAACGCAGCTCCGTCATATTCTGGGGTCAGGGTGCATTCTTGATGGCCTCTGTCTTTCAGTCCGTAGGCCTTATGACGTCTGCTGCAATCTTTCTCCTCAAAAATTCAACTTCTGGTGCCAGGAAACCACACTTGAAGTGTTTCAGCCTGAGTTCCACTCTGTCTCGGTGACTTAGAAATAGAAATATAGAAAATAGGTGCAGGAGTAGGCCATTCGGCCCCTCGAGCCTGCACCACCATTCAATAAGATCATGGCTGATCATTCACCTCAGTACCCCTTTCCTGCTTTCTCTCCATACCCCTTGATCCCTTTAGCCGTAAGGGCCATATCTAACTCCCTCTTGAATAGGTCCAATGAACTGGTGACAACTCTCTGCGGTAGAGAATTCCACAGGTTAACAACTCTCTGAGTGAAGAAGTTTCTCCTCATCTCATCTTAAATGGCCTGCCCCTTATCCTAAAACTGTGACCCCTGGTTCTGGACCTACCCAACATCGGGAACATTCTTCCCGCATCTAACCTGTCCAATCCCGTCAGAATCTTATCCGTTTCTATGAGATCCCCTCTCATCCTTCTTAACTCCAGTGAATAGAGGCCCAGTTGATCCAGTCTCTCCTCATAGGTCAGTCCAGCCATCCCGGGAATCAGTCTGGTGAACCTTCGCTGCACTCCCTCAATAGCAAGAACGTCCTTCCTCAGATTAGGAGACCAAAACTGAAAACAATATTTCAGGTGAGGCCTCACCAACGCCCTGCACAACTGCAGTCAGACCTCCCTGCTCCTATACTCATATCCCCGAGCTATGAAGGCCAACATGCCATTTGCCTTCTTCACCGCCTGCTGTACCTGCATGCCTACTTTCAATGACTGATGTACCATGACACCCAGGTCTCGTTGCACCTCCCCTTTTCCGAATCTGCCGCCATTCAGATAATATTCTGCCTTCGTGTTTTTGCCACCAAAGTGGATAACCTCACATGTATCCACATTATACTGCATCTGCCATGCATTTGCCCACTCACCGAACCTGTCCAAATCACCCTGCAGCCTCTTAGCATCCTCCTCACAGCTCACACCGCCACCCAGTTTAGTTTCATCTGCAAACTTGGAGATATTACACTCAATTCCTTCATCTAAATCATTAATGTATATTGTAAAGAGCTGGGGTCCCAACATTGAGCCCTGCGGCACTCCACTAGTCACTGCCAGACATTCTGAAAAGGACCCGTTTATCCCGACTCTCTGCTTCCTGTCTGCCAACCAGTTCTCTATCCACGTCAGTATATTACCCCCAATACTATGTGCTTTGATGTTGCACAACAATCTCTTGTGTGGGACCTTGTCAAAAGCCTTTTGAAAGTCCAACTACACCACATCCACTGGTTCTCCCTTGTCCACTCTGCTAGTTACATCCTCAAAAAATTCTAGAAGATTTGTCAAGTATGATTTCCCCTTCATAAATCCATGCTGACTTGGATCGATCATGTCACTGCTTTCCAAATGCGCTGCTATTTCATCCTTAATAATTGATTCTAACATTTTCCCCACTACTGATGTCAGGCTAACTGGTCTATAATTACCCGTTTTCTCTCTCCCTCCCTTTTTAAAAAGTGGTATTACATTAGCTACCCTCCAGTCCATAGAAATGGATCCCGAGTCGATAAGACTCTTTCATAATGCCCAACAAAAATATATTCCAGTGAAAAAGAAGGGCGGCAAGAGAAGGGATAACCAGCCGTGGATAACCAAGGAAATAAAGGAAAGTATCAAATCAAAGACCAATGCGTATAAGGTGGCCAAGGTTAGTGGGAAACTAGAGGATTGGGAAAATTTTAAGCAACAGCAAAGAATGACTAAAAAAGCAATAAAGAAAGGGAAGATAGATTACGAAGGTAAACTTGCGCAAAACATAAAAACAGATAGTAAAAGCTTTTACAGATATATAAAACGGAAAAGAGTGACTAAAGTAAATGTTGGTCCCTTAGAAGATGAAAAGGGTGATTTAATAATGGGAAATGTGGAAATGGCTGAGACCTTAAACAATTATTTTGCTTCCGTCTTCACAGTGGAAGACACAAAAACCATGCCAAAAATTTGCTGGTCACAGGAATGTGGGAAGGGATGACCTTGAGATAATCACTATCACGAGCGGGGTAGTGCTGGACAGGCTAATGGGACTGAAGGTAGACAAGTCCCCTGGTCCTGATGAAATGCATCCCAAGGTATTAAAAGAGATGGTGGAAGTTATAGCAGATGCATTCGTTATAATCTACCAAACTTCTCTGGACTCTGGGGAGGTACCAGCGGATTGGAAAGCAGCTAATGTAACACCTCTGTTTAAAAAAGGGGGCAGGCAAAAGGCAGGTAACTATAGGCCGGTTAGTTTAACATCTGTAGTGGGGAAAATGCTTGAAACTATCATTAAGGAAGAAATAGCGGGACATCTAGATAGGAATAGTGCAATCAAGCAGACGCAGCATGGATTCATGAAGGGGAAATCATGTTTAACTAATTTACTGGAATTCTTTGAGGATATAACGAACATGGTGGATAGACGTGTACCGATGGATGTGGTGTATTTAGATTTCCAAAGGGCATTCGATAATGGTTACTGCAGAAGATAGAGGTACACGGAGTCAGAGGAAATGTAATAGCATGGATAGAGAATTGGCTGGCTAACAGAAAGCAGAGAGTCGGGATAAATGGGTCCTTTTCCGGTTGGAAATCAGTGGTTAGTGGTGTGCCACAGGGATCAGTGCTGGGACCACAACTGTTTACAATATACATAGATGACCTAGAAGAGGGGACAGAGTGTAGTGCAACAAAATTTGCAGATGACACTAAGATTAGTGGGAAAGCAGGTTGTGTAGAGGACTCAGAGAGGCTGCAAAGAGATTTGGATAGGTTAAGCGAATGGGCTAAGGTTTGGCAGATGGAATACAATGTCGGAAAGTGTGAGGTCATCCACCTTGGAAAGAAAAACAGTAAAAGGGACTATTATTTGAATGGGGAGAAATTACAACATGCTGCGGTGCAGAGGGACCTGGGGGTCCTTCCCAAAAGGTTAGTTTACAGGTGCAGCAGGTAATCCGGAAGGCGAATGGAATGTTGGCCTTCATTGCGAGAGGGATGGAGTACAAAAGCAGGGAGGTCCTGCTGCAACTGTATAAGGTATTGGTAAGGCCGCACCTGGAGCACTGCGTGCAGTTTTGGTCACCTTACTTAAGGAAGGATATACTAGCTTTGGAAGGGGTACAGAGACGATTCACTAGGCTGATTCCAGAAATGAGGGGGTTACCTTATGATGATAGATTGAGTAGACTGGGTCTTTACTTGTTGGAGTTCAGAAGGATGAGGGGTGATCTTATAGAAACATTTAAAATCATGAAAGGGATAGACAAGATAGAGGCAGAGAGGTTGTTTCCACTGGTCGGGGAGACTAGAACTAGGGGGCACAGCCTCAAAATACGGGGGAGCCAATTTAAAACCGAGTTGAGAAGGAATTTCTTCTCCCAGAGGGTTGTGAATCTGTGGAATTCTCTGCCCAAGGAAGCAGTTGAGGCTAACTCATTGAATGTTTTCAAGTCAAAGATAGATAGATTTTTAACCAATAAGGGAATTAAGGGTTACGGGGAGAGGGCGGGTAAGTGGAGTTGAGTCCACGACCAGATCAGCCATGATCTTGTTGAATGGCGGAGCAGGCTCGAGGGGCTAGATGGCCTACTCCTGTTCCTAATTCTTATGTTCTTATGTTCTTATAAAATGATCATCAATGCTATTTCTAGGGCCACATCCCTAAGTACTCTGGGATGCGGACTATCAGGCCCCGGGGATTTATCGGCCTTCAATCCCATCAATTTCCCGAACACAATTTCCCATCTAATAAGGATATCCTTCAGTTCCTCCTTCTTACTAGACCCTCGGTTCCCTAGTACTTCCGGAAGGTTATTTGTGAAGACAGAACCAAAGAATTTGTTCAATTGGTCTGCCATTTCTTTGTTCTCCATTATAAATTCACCTGAATCCGACTGCAAGGGACCTATGTTTGTCTTCACTAATCTTTTTCTTTTCACATATTTATAGAAGCTTTTGCAATCAGTTTTTATGTTCCCGGCAAGCTTCTTCTCATACTCTATTTTTCCCCTTTTAATTAAACCCTTTGTCCTCTCTGCTGAATTCTAAATTTCTCCCAGTCCTCAGGTTTGCTGCTTTTTCTGGCCAATTTATATGCCTCTTCCATGGATTAAACACTTTCCTTAATTTCCCTTGTTAGCCACGGTTGAGCCACCTTCCCTGTTTTATTTTTACTCCAGACAGGGATGTACAATTGTTGAAGCTCATCCAGGTGATCTTTAAATGTTTGCCATTGCCTATCCACCGCCAACCCTTTAAGTATCACTTCCCAGTCTATTCTAGCCAATTTACGTCTCATACCATCGAAGTTACCTTTCCTTAAGTTCAGGACCCTTGTTTCTGAATTAACTTTGTCATTCTCCATCTTAATAAAGAATTCTACCATATTATGGTCACTCTTCCCCAAGGGGCCTCGCACAACAAGATTGCTAATTAGTCCTTTCTCATTACACATCACCCAGTCAAGGATGGCCAGCTCCCTAGTTGATTCTTCGACATATTGGTCTAGAAAACCATCCCTAATACACTCCAGGAAATCCTCCACCACCGCATTGCTACCAGTTTGGTTAGCCCAGTCAATATGTAGATTAAAGTCGCCCATGATAACTGCTGTACCTTTATTGCATGCATCCCTTATTTTTTGTTTGATGCTATCCCCAACCTCACTACTACTGTTTGGTGGTCTGTACACAACTCCCACTAGCGTTTTCAGCCCTTTGGTATTCCGTAGCTCCACCCATACCGATTCCACATCATCCAGGCTAATGTCCCTCCTTACTATTGCATTAATTTCCTCTTTAACCAGCAATGCCACCCCGCCTCCTTTTCCTTTCTGTCTATCCTTCCTGAATGTTGAATACCCCTGGATGTTGAGTTCCCAGCCTTGGTCACCCTTCGATTTCTTTCTATTTCTTTTTGCCTTCTCACCCTGCTGCAGCTGCACCGGCTAGCCTCCTCTGACTCTCGCTGCTCCCCCACACTGCTGCTCCGCCTCCTCGAACACTCGCTGCTCCCCAACGACATTGGGCCTCTTGTAGGCCTCTCCGATGCTGCCGCTCCGCCTCCTCCGACTTAGAAGCTCTTCCTGGTTGTGCATGTGTTCGATGGTGTCACGACCGGTGAGCAGGATGTCGTCTTGAAACACGACGGTGCGCGGAACAGATTTCAGCAAACTCTCCATATTTTTCTGGAAAATGGCTGCAGCCGATGCCAAGAACAAAGATGTCGCACAACATTTCCCCCAACACAGCTCCGAAATCGTAAGGTCCAGCGAGACGACATAATCCGCCACGTCTTGGCCCTCTGAGCGATGGTGCATATAGAAACAATATCTGGCCATGAGGACCCTCCTTCGGATTGAGGTGGTCCCTGACCAGTGTACACAACTCTGTGTATTCCTTCTCCCTTGGTTTTGTCGGTGCGAGCAGATTCTTGATGAGGCCGTATATTTTAGACCCACAAACGGTGAGGAGGACCGCCCTGCGCTTGACCGCGTTAGTGACTCTGTCCAGCTCGTTGGCCAGGAAGTACTGGTTGAGACACTTGACATAGGCTTCTCAATCTTCACCCTCTACGAATCTCTTTAATATTCCGACGGCAGCCATGGTTGCATGAAGGTTCGTATTCTGTTACTCATCGCCAATTGTTATGTATAGAAGAACGCCACGAGGCTGAGTACTGTGAGCTAAAACTAGTGTGACCTTAGTCTTCTTTATTACAACTCCAGAGTGCCTAAACAACATGCTAGCCAACCTTTTATACCAGCCCTGCACGAGGGTGCAGGTGACCATTAGGACTCCAACAGTCGTGCTTTCTGGTGGCAAGTTTTATACAGTTGCTTACATAACAAAGACTATGTCACCAAGTTTTAGTTTCCCCTATGAGTGGAAATATCCTCTCTGCATTCAGTTGCCGAGTCCCCTCATTATATGTTTCGATAAGATCATCTCTCATTCTTCTGAACTCCAATGTGTAACGACCCAACCTACTCAACCTATCCTCACAAGTCAACCCCCTCATCTCCGGAATCAACCGAGTGAATCTTCTCTGAACAGCCTCCAATGCAACTTTATATCCTTCCTTAAATAAGGAGACCAAAACTGCATGCAGTACTCCAGGTGTGGCCTCACCAATACCCTGTACAGTTGTAGCAGGACTTCTCTGTTTTTATATTCTATCCTCCTTGCAATAAAGGCCAACATTCCATTGGCCTTCCTGATTACTTGCTGTACCTGCATCCTAATTTTTTGTGTTTCATGCACAAGATCCCCCAGGTGCCTCTGTACTGCAGCACTTTGCAATCTTTCTCCATTTAAATTATAAGTTGCTTTTCTATTATTTCTGCCAAAGTGGAGAACGTCACATTTTCCATCTGCCAAATTATTGCCAACTCACTTAGACCTTTATTGCAAAGGGGATGGAGTATAAAAGCAGGGAAGTCTTGCTACAGCTATACAGGGTATTGGTGAGGCCACACCTGGAATACTGCATGCAGTTTTGATTTCCATATTTACGAAAGGATATACTTGCTTTGGAGGCAGTTCAGAGAAGGTTCACTTGGTTGATTCCGGAGATGAGGGGGTTGACTTGTAGGTTGGGCCTCTACTCATTGGAATTCAGAAGAATGAGAGGTGATCTTATCGAAACATATAAGATTATGATGGGGCTTGTCAAGGTGGATGCAGAGAGGATGTTTCCACTGATGGGGGAGACTAGAACTAGAGGGCATAATCTTAGAATAAGGGCCCCCCATTTAAAACTGAGATGAGGAGAAATTTCTTCTCTCAGAGGGTTGTAAATCTGTGGAATTCGCTGCCTCAGAGAGCTGTGGAAGCTGGGTCATTGAATAAATTTAAGACAGAAATAGACAGTTTCTTAAATGATAAGGGTTAAGGGGTTATGGGGGCAGGGAAGTGGACCTGAGTCCATGATCAGATCAGCCATGATCGTATTAAAAGGCGGAGCAGGCTCGAGGGGCCGTATGGCCTACTCCTGTTCCTATTTCTTATGTTCTTGTAACCTTAAAATTAGAGCCAGGCTGTTCAGGGGTGAAATCAGGAAGTAGTTCTCCACACAAAGTGGAAATCTGGAACTCTGTGGATGCTGGGGATATGTGGGTAAAGGTGTCAGCTGTGGCTCAGTAGGTGGGTAGCACACTCGGCTCTGAGTCAGGAGTTTGTTGGTTCGAGTCCCACTCCAGAGACCTTAGCTCATAATCCAAATCGACACTCCCAGTGCAGTCCTGAGGGAGTGCTGTACTGTCGGAGGGGCAGTACTGTGGGAGCACCGTACTGTCGGAGGGGCAGTACTGAGGGAGTGCTACACTGCTGGAGGGTAAGTACTGAGGGAGCGCTGCACTGTCGGAGGGGCAGTACTGAGTGAATGCTGCACTGTCAGAGTGGCAGTACTGAGGGAGCACTGGGGTACACTGTCGGAGGGGCAGTACTGAGGGAGCACTGGGGTACATTGTCGGAGGGGCAGTACTGAGGGAGCTCCGCAAAGTTGGAGTTGCAGTACTGAGGGAGCTCCGCTGCACTGTCGGGTGGGCAGTACTTTGGAGAAACTTTTAAATAACTTTGGAAACCTTGGAAGAAACTTTTTAAAACATCCCTTAGAACCTGAGCGGACAGCTGACCTTCCTAATGCCTGCCCCCCAACCAAACCGCGGGCCGTCTACCATCAATGGCGCTACTTGGCGCCAAGCTTGCGGCCAACATCTTGCCATAGGGAACTCGGCCTATATAGCAGTGCCTGGTCTCCAGTCATCTCGGACCCCCCGTGCCACTGGACCAAGACCTTGCTCAGCTAAGCCCCTGTGGTTGCCGATGTGCAGCGACCACCCCACAATAAAAGAACTCATACAGGCATCTTCCACTTCGTCAGTATGAAGTTCGGGACCTGGAACATCAGGACCCTCATGGACAATTCCAACAGCAACAGGCCGGAACGCTGCACCGCCATAGTTGCCCAGGAACTTAGACGTTTTGACATCGACATCGCCGCTCTAAGCGAGACCCAGCGGGCAGGGGAAGGCCAGCTCAAGGAACAAGGTGGAGGTTACACCTTCTTCTGGAAAGAAAAACCAGAGGAAGAACGGCGCCTTCATGGAGTCGGCTTCGCCGTCAAAAATGAGCTTGTCGACCGCCTCGAACACTCCCCCTGCGTGGTTAACGAATGCCTCATGATTCTTCATCTTACCCTATCCCGGAACCAGTGCGCCACAGTCATCAGTGTGTACGCCCCAACACTCGATGCAATGGATGAGGCTAAAGAGGGTTTTTATTCCAACCTCGAGGCATCCCTGTATTGCGTCCCCATGGGCGACAAATTGATCATCCCAAGTGACTTTAATGCCAGGGTCGGCAAAGACACAGCCCTCTGGGGAGGCGTGATTGGCAGAAAGGGGATAGGGAAATCCAATTCCAACGGGACCCTACTCCTGACAAAATGTCTAGAACATGAACTCCTCATTACTAACACCCTGTTCCGCCAGAGGGACAAATACAAGGCATCGTGGCAACATCCTCGCTCCAAACACTAGCACCTGCTCGACTATGTCATCATCCGAGCCAGGGATTGCAAGGATGTGCATCACCTGTGCCATGACAGGAGCTGACGACTGTTGGATGGACCACCGTCGAATCCGATCCATCATCGACATTAACATTGCCCCAAAGCAGAGGGGACAGCAGAAGCAGTGCCGCAAAAAAGTTAACGCCGGGGCACTGAGAGACCCAGCTAAGAGAGCTCTATACAGCCAGTGCCTCACAGCCAATCTGACGTGCCTTGATGACCCTGAGATGCTGAATGCCCACAGCGCTTGGTCTGCCCTCCAGGCCTCTATAACCAGTGCCTGTGAAGAGACACTTGGTCACTCAACCAGAAAACATCAGGACTGGTTTGATGAAAATGATCAGGAGATCCAAGAACTAATAGATCACAAGTGCACGGCATTTCTGAGCCTCAAGCAACAACCCAACTCGGAAGCAGCAAAGCAACATTACAGGCGGCTCAAAGCTGAGGTCCAACAAAAAACCCGGGACCTAAAGAACAGGTGGTGGATGGAGAAAGCACAGGAGATACAACAACTAGCCGACAGACACGACATATGAGGATTCTTCACTGCAGTCAAGGCCACCTACGGTCCAAACTCCCAAGGCCCCACCCCACTCCTGGCCAAGAACGGGGAAACACTCATCAAGGACACCGAGGCTGTCAGGGCCCGCTGGAAGGAGCAGTTCGAAGATCTCCTCAATTGAGACTCTGCCTTTGACTTGAGTGTTCTCAACTCCATCCCGCAGCATGTGACCCGCCACCACCTCAGTGAGACCCCAACGTTACACGAGGTCGGCAAAGACATAAAACAGCTCAAGAATAACAAGGCTACAGATGCGGATGGAATTCCTGCTGAGGCGCTAAAGTATGACGGAGAGGCGCTGTTGGCACGGATACATGACCTCATCTCTGCCCCCCAGTCATCAAGATTTACAGCGTGGCCCTCGAAAACGTGGACCATTTCCCGGAGCCTCATGTCAACAAAAGCCGACATTGATGCGAAGATTCAACATCGCCTCCAGTGCACCAGTACAGCCTTCGGCCGCATGAGGAAAAGAGTGTTCGAAGACCAGGCCCTCAAACCTACCACCAAGGTCAAGGTCTACAGGGCTGTAGGAATGGATCAGAGGCATGGATGATGTACAGTAGTGTGATGTATGTAGCACTCAAATAAGAACATAAGAACATAAGAATTAGGAACAGGAGTAGGCCATCTAGCCCCTCGAGCCTGCTCCGCCATTCAACAAGATCATGGCTGATCTGGCCGTGGACTCAGCTCCACTTAACCGCCTGCTCCCCGTAACCCTTAATTCCTTTATTGGTTAAAAATCTATCTATCTGTGACTTGAATACATTCAATGAGCTCGCCTCAACTGCTTCCTTGGGCAGAGAATTCCACAGATTCACAACCCTCTGGGAGAAGCAATTTCTTCTCAGCTCGGTTTTAAATTGGCTCCCCCGTATTTTGAGGTTGTGCCCCCTAGTTCCAGTCTCCCTGACCAGTGGAAACAACCTCTCTGCCTCTATCTTGTCGATCCCTTTCAATATTTTAAATGTTTCTATAAGATCACCCCTCATCCTTCTGAACTCCAACGAATAAAGACCCAGTCTACTCAATCTATCATCATAAGGTAAGCCCCTCATCTCCGGAATCAGCCGAGTGAATCATCTCTGTACCCCCTCCAAAGCCAGTATATCCTTCCTTAAGTAAGGCGACTAAAACTGCACGCAGTACTCCAGGTGCGGCCTTACCAATACAGTTGCAGCAGGACCTCCCTGCTTTTGTACTATATCCCTCTCGCAATGAAGGCCAACATTCCATTCGCCTTCCTGCAAACTAATTTTTTGGGAAATCATGCACAAGGACCCCCAGGTCCCTCTGCACCGCAGCATGTTGTAATTTCTCCCCATTCAAATAATATTCCCTTTTACTGTTTTTTTTTCCCAAGGTGGATGACCTCACACTTTCCGACATTGTATTCCTTCTGCCAAACCTTAGCCCATTTGCTTAACCTATATAAATCTCTTTGCAGCCTCTCTGTGTCCTCTACACAACCCGCTTTCCCACTAATCTTTGTGTCATCTGCAAATTTTGTTACACTACACTCTGTCCCCTCTTCCAGGTCATCTATGTATATTGTAAACAGTTGTGGTCCCAGCACCGATCCCTGTGGCACACCACTAACCACCGATTTCCAACCCGAAAAGGACCCATTTATCCCGACTCTCTGCTTTCTGTTAGCCAACCAATTCTCTATCCATGCTAATATATTTCCACTGACCCCGCATACCTTTATCTTCTGCAGTAACCTTTTGTGTGGCACCTTATCGAATGCCTTTTGAAAATCTAAATACACCACATCCATCGGTACACCTCTATCCACCATGTTCGTTATATCCTCAAAGAATTCCAGTAAATTAGTTAAACATGATTTCCCCTTCATGAATCCATGCTGTGTCTGCTTGATTGCACTATTCCTATCTAGATGTCCCGCTATTTCTTCCTTAATGATAGTTTCAAGCATTTTCCCCACTACAGATGTTAAACTAACCGGCCTATAGTTACCTGCCTTTTGTCTGCCCCCTTTTTTAAACAGAGGCGTTACATTAGCTGCTTTCCAATCCGCTGGTACCTCCCCAGAGTCCAAAGAATTTTGGTAGATTATAACGAATGCATCTGCTATAACTTCCGCCATCTCTTTTAATACCCTGGGATGCATTTCATCAGGACCAGGGGACTTGTCTACCTTGAGTCCCATTAGCCTGTCCAGCACTACCTCCCTAGTGATAGTGATTGTCTCAAGGTCCTCCCTTCCCACATTCCTGTGACCATCAATTTCTGGCATGGTTTCTGTGTCTTCCACTGTGAAGACCGAAGCAAAATAATTGTTTAAGGTCTCAGCCATTTCCACATTTCCCATTATTAAATCCCCCTTCTCATCTTCTAAGGGACCAACATTTACTTTAGTCATTCTTTTCCGTTTTATATATCTGTAAAAGCTTTTACTATCCGTTTTTATGTTTTGCGCAAGTTTACCTTCGTAATCTATCTTTCCTTTCTTTATTGCTTTCTTAGTCATTCTTTGCTGTCGTTTAAAATTTTCCCAATCTTCTATTTTCCCACTAACCTTGGCCACCTTATGCGCATTGGTTTTTAATTTGATACTCTCCTTAATTTCCCTGGTTATCCACGGCTGGTTATCCCTTCTCTTACCGCCCTTCTTTTTCATTGGAATATATTTTTGTTGAGCACTATGAAAGAGCTCCTTAAAAGTCCTCCACTGTTCCTCAATTGTGCCGCCGTTTAGTCTGTGTTTCCAGTCTACGCCAACTCTGCCCTCATCCCACTGTAGTCCCCTTTGTTTAAGCATAGTATGCTCGTTTGAGACACTACTTCCTCACCCTCAATCTGTATTACAAATTCAACCATACTGTGATCACTCATTCCAAGAGGATCTTTTACTAGGAGATCGTTTATAATTCCTGTCTCATTACACAGGACCAGATCTAAGATAGCTTGCTCCCTTGTAGGTTCTGTAACATACTGTTCTAAGAAACAATCCCGTATACATTCTATGAATTCCTCCTCCAGGCTACCCCATGCGATTTGAGTTGACCAATCGATATGTAGGTTAAAATCCCCCATGATTACTGCCGTTCCTTTTTCACATGCCTCCATTATTTCCTTGACTATTGCCCGCCCCACCGTGAAGTTATTATTTGGGGGCCTATAAACTACACCCACCAGTGACTTTTTCCCCTTACTATCTCTAATCTCCACCCACAATGATTCAACATTTTGTTCATTAGAGCCAATATCGTCTCTCACAACTGCCCTGATATCATCCTTTATTAACAGAGCTACCCCACCTCCTTTCCCTTCTTGTCTATCTTTCCGAATCGTCAGATACCCCTGTATGTTTAATTCCCAGTCTTGGCCACCCTGCAACCACGTTTCTGTAATGGCCACCAAAACATACCCATTTGTAATGATTTGTGCCGTCAACTCATTTACTTTATTTCGAATGCACTGACTCCACACAGTCTGGTGTTGTAGTAACTGCTGTGACCTTGGTCCTTTATGTGTAACTCCAGAGTGCCCCTCAGGTGTGGTGGGCAGCCTTTTATACTCTGTCTCACAGGTACTTTCAGGTCACCCACCACAGTGCCCCTTGTGGCGCACCATTGTAACTATACATTTAATGCACATGGACAATATATAACATCTCACTCCCCTCCCCCCCAGTTCCAAAAGCAAATTGCCGGTAACCTCAGCCTTGTTCGTCCTGGTTGATTTGTGAGTGTGAGTCTATGACCATCCACTTCCCTCTGCCCCCCCATGTAGAGATTATGCTTGCAATCCAGTGCAAGCATGTGGTATTTGCAGTCCTTACATGGGTGATACCAGTACACAAACATAATCTCGAGTAAAAAGCAAGTACACATAGACAGTACATTAGTATGATACATATAGATGCGTTGAAGAGTTGTATCAAAAGATTGCAGATACACTGAACAGTTATTAAATCCCAGCTTCACTGGGTGAGGTGTGGTGGCGGTATACTGCCCCTTTGTGCCCGAGGTAATGGGCTGCGCTGAGACAGGGTATCGCAACTAGTGCGTTGCCTCTGTTCTCAGAAAATAGTTGCCTTTGCGGCTTGTCTGCAGCCGCTGAACAATTGCATAAATCACATAAAATCAGAAATCGCATTGATCCATTAGTCATGTTAGTCACAGATCCATTAACCCTTTTAACTGTGCATTGTGATATTAACTCTTTTCACCAATCATCTCAATCATTTTAATCACAGTAATCATTTTAGCATCAAAATATTAACTCTTGTCATAAATCACGTCATCATACAAATCACAGTAATCATTTTGACTCACTCTTGCCCTTACAAAAGTCTCTTAGTGGGGACCGCCAACAGTGTAAGGCCCCTTTAAGACTCCCGGGTACATTTCCCTTTTAAGGCGCCATTTTGTTTTTCCCACGAGGTTTCTACTGGGCGCCGCCATTTCAGGTGCTCTGCTGGTGCCTGCCTGCCTCTCTCTGCAGAACTCTGCTGCCACAAACTCGCTGTGCTGCTGCCTACTCTCCCTCTCTCTCTCGGCACCGGCCCCCGCATCGCCGCATCCTCCAGAGCATCCCACGCAGCTGACCTTTTTGCCCGGGAGCCACCACACACACACACACGCCCTCCGGAGCCGACCTCCTCGCTGCCGATTCACCGCTCCTCCCGCTGCAAGCCCCGCGATCGGCCGCCTCTGCCTGCGGGCCGAGGGTGCCTGATGGAGCAGCCCGTCGAAGCCCTTCTCTCTTCTGCAGCTCGGTCGGCGCTGTGAACACGGGGGACAGCGGTCTGTGGAGGAATGAAGTCTTCCCAGCTCCCACGGACCTTCCCCATCCATCTCCTGTCGAGTAGCGTCGGCCCATCGCCTGCAATGATCCACAAAGGTAAACCGTGCGTCTCGCCACCATGAGATACCTGCATATCCGCCCTGCCAAGAACAGGTATCAGTTCCTTGGTGTAGGTACGCAGCTTCGCCGTGACCGGGACCAGCTTAGGTCATGCAGCTGGGTTGATCCACAGTTTATCAAAAGTTTCCTGACTCATCAGCGATGGACCCGACCCCGTGTCCACTTCCATACTCACTGGGACTCCGTTAATCTTGACTTCCATAATCACTGGAGCCGAACCGCCGGTACACGTGTACAGTCCAAACGCATCATCATCTTCTACCTGGGGCTGGGAGGCCCGTCGAGCCAAACCGCAATGCTCCTCGCTGGATAGCAGATCATCTACCATCTCCTCAGCCACACGGTGAGTCGTGTTTCTTTTGCACATACGCTGAAGGTGGCCTTTCGTGTGGCAGGTACTGCACGTATACTCCGCAACCTTGCACCGGTGAGCCCCATGGCTTCCTCCGCAGCGCCAGCATGGTGCTACTCGATTAGCCCCCCTCAGCGGACTCTGAGTTCCAGGACCCAGAGGTCCGTGCTCTCGGCCCACGTTCTGCAGTTTTGTCCATGACGGGCGCTATCCTGTGAATTGTACCTGCCGGGTTCGAGACCACGTGGATCATCTGCTTGGTGCTGCATGTTGAGGTCATAAATGCCCGGCTAATGTTGATGGCTTGCTGCAGGCTGACTGTCGGTTCAGTGGATAGCAGCTTGTGAAGGAGATCCTCATGGCCAATCCCCATAACAAAGACGTCTCGCAACGCCTCGTCAAGGAGTGCGCGAAAATCGCACGGCGCCGCAAGTCTCCTGATGTCCGCAGAATATTTTGTGACATCCTGGCCCTCAGGTCTGCAGTGGTGGTAGAATTTGTGCCTGGCTGTGAGGATGCTCTCCTTCGGTTTCAGTTGGTTACGAATGAGTTCAATCAGCTCCTCATATGGCTTGTCCTTGGCGCTTGCGGGTGCCAGCAAATCCCCGACGAGACGGTAACCTCCTCGCCACAACTGGACAGCAATATCGCCTTACGCTTCTCTATCAGTGCGTTCGTGTCCCGTCAAGTCGTTTGCTATAAAATAGTACTCGAGCCTTTCTGTAAAGGCTTTCCAGTCATTACCCTCCGTGAAATCCTTTAGCATGCCCAAAGTAGCCATGGTTGCGTGAAGAGCTCGTCCCTGTCCTCGTTGCCAATTTGTGATGTATGTAGCACTCAAATCACTGACTCCACACAGTCTGGTGTTGTAGTAACTGCTGTGACCTTGGTCCTTTATTGTGTAACTGCAGAGTGTCCTTCAGGTGTGGTAGTCAGCCTTTTCTGTCTCGCAGGTACTTTCAGGTCTCCCACCACAGTGCCCCTTGTGGCGCACCATTGTACTTATACATTTAATGTACATGGACAATACATAATATAAGAACATTAGACATAAGAATTAGGAACAGGAGTAGGCCATCTAGCCCCTCGAGCCTGCTCCGTCATTCAACAAGATCATGGCTGATCTGGTCTTGGACTCAGCTCCACTTACCCGCCCGCTCCCCATAACCCTTAATTCCCTTATTAGTTAAAAATCTATCTATCTGTGATTTGAATACATTCAATGAGCTAGCCTCAACTGCTTCCCTGGGCAGAGAATTCCACAGATTCACAACCCTCTGGGAGAAGAAATTCCTTCTCAACTCGGTTTTAAATTGGCTCCCCCGTATTTTGAGGCTGTGCCCCATAGTTCTAGTCTCCCCAACCAGTGGAACAACATCTCTGCCTCTATCTTGTCTATCCCTTTCATTATTTTAAATATTTCTATAAGATCACCCTTCATCCTTCTGAACTCCAACAAGTAAAGACCCAGTCTACTCAATCTATCATCATAAGGTAACCCCCTCATCTCCAGAATCAGCCTAGTGAATCGTCTCTGTACCCCCTCCAAAGCTAGTATATCCTTCCTTAAGTAAGGTGACCAAAACTGCACGCAGTACTCCAGGTGCGACCTCACAAATACCCTATACAGTTGCAGCAGGACCTCCCTGCTTTTGTACTCCATTCCTCTCGCAATGAAGGCCAACATTCCATTTGCCTTCCTGATTACCTGCTGCACCTGCAAACTAACTTTTTGGGATTCATGCACAAGGATCCCCTTCCCTTTTATAGGGGGCACTGGAAAAATGTGATTTTAGCGCCCAAAAAAAAAACAAAAAAAAAAATGAAAAACACAAAAAAAAAGGAAAAAAGGGCCTTGTAAATGTCTGGTGTGTCACCCAGGTCGGGTGGCACGGTTTAATGTTTTATGTTTTTGCAGGTGAACTCCAAAAAGAGTTTCATGCACAAGGACCCCCAGGTCCCTCTGCACCGCAGCATGTTGTAATTTCTCCCCATTCAAATAATATTCCCTTTTACTGTTTTTTTTATCCAAGGTGGATGACCTCACACTTTCCGACATTGTATTCCATCTGCCAAACCTTAGCCCATTCGCTTAACCTATCCAAATCTCTTTGCAGCCTCTCTGTGTCCTCTACACAACCCGCTTTCCCACTAATCTTTGTGTCATCTGCAAATTTTGTTACACTACACTCTGTCTCCCCTTCCAGGTCATCTCATCTATGTATATTGTAAACAGTTGTGGTCCCAGCACCGATCCCTGTGGCACACCACTAACCACCGATTTCCAACCCGAAAAGGACTCATTTATCCCGACTCTCTGCTTTGTTAGCCAGCCAATTCTCGATCCATGCTAATGCATTTCCTCTGACTCCGCGTATCTTTATCTTCTGCAGTAACCTTTTGTGTGGCACCTTATCGAATGCCTTTTGGAAATCTAAATACACCACATCCATCGGTACACCTCCATCCACCATGCTCATTATATCCTCAAAGAATTCCAGTAAGTTAGTTAAACATGATTTCCGCTTCATGAATCCATGTTGCGTCTGCTTGATTGCACTATTCCTATCTAGATATCCCGCTATTTCTTCCTTAATGATAGCTTCAAGCATTTTCCCCACTACAGATTTTAAACTAACTGGCCTATAGTTACCTGCCTTTTGTCTGCCCCCTTTTTTAAACAGAGGCGTTACATTAGCTGCTTTCCAATCCGCTGGTACCTCTCCAGAGTCCAGAGAATTTTGGTAGATTATAACGAATGCATCTGCTATAACTTCCGCCATCTCTTTTAATACCCTGGGATGCATTTCATCAGGACCAGGGGACTTGTCTACCTTGAGTCCCATTAGCCTGTCCAGCACTACCCCCCTAGTGATAGTGATTATCTCAAGGTCCTCCCTTCCCACATTTCCGTGACCAGCAATTTTTGGCAAGTAGACGCCTCAAGTCGCTGGAGATATATCACCAACGATGTCTCCGCAAGTTCCTGCAAATCCCCTGGGAGGACAGATGCACCAACATCAGTGTCCTCGACCAGGCTAACATCCCCAGTATTGAAGCACTGACCACACTCGATCAGCTTCACTGGGCAAGTCACATAATACGCATGTCTGACACGAGACTCCCAAAGCAAATGCTTTATGCGGAGCTCCTTCGCGGCAAACGAGCCAAAGGTGGGCAGCGGAAACGTTACAAGGACACCCTTAAAGCCTCTATGATAAAGTGCGACATCCCCACTGACACCCGGGAGTCCCTGGCCGAAGACCGCTCTAGGTGGAGAAAGTGCATCCAGGAGGGGGTTGAGCTCTTCAAATCTCAATGGCGGGAGCGTGAAGAGGTCAAGCGCAGGCAGCGGAAGGAGCATGTGGCAAACCAGTCCCACCCACCCTTTCCCTCGACGAGTGTCTGTCCCACCTGTGACAGGGTCTGTGGCTCTCATATTGGACTATTCAGCCACCAAAGAACTCACTTCAGGAGTGGAAGCAAGTCTTCCTCGATTCCGAGTGACTGCCTATGATGATGACTGAGGGAGCGCTGCACTGTCAGAGGGGCAGTACTGAGGGAGTACTGCACTGTCGGAGGGGCAGTACTGATGGAGTACTGCACTGTCAGAGGGGCAGTACTGAGGGAGTACTGCACTGTCGGAGGGGCAGTACTGAGGGAGCGCCGCACTGTCGGAGGGGCAGTACTGAGGGAGTACTGCACTGTCGGAGGGGCAGTACTGAGGGAGCGCCGCACTGTCGGAGGGGCAGTACTGAGGGAGTGCCGCACTGTCGGAGGGGCAGTACTGAGGGAGCGCCGCACTGTTGGAGGGGCAGTACTGAGGGAGTACTGCACTGTCGGAGGGACAGTACTGAGGGAGTACTGCACTGTCGGAGGGGCAGTACTGAGGGAGCGCCGCACTGTCGGAGGGGCAGTACTGAGGGAGCGCCGCACTGTTGGAGGGGCAGTACTGAGGGAACGCTGCACTGTCGGAGGGGCAGTACTGAGGGAACGCTGCACTGTCGGAGGGGCAGTACTGAGGGAGTGCTGCATTGTCGGAGGGGCAGTACTGAGGGAACGCTGCACTGTCGGAGGGGCAGTACTGAGGGAGTGCCGCACTGTCGGAGGGGCAGTACTGAGGGAGTGCTGCACTGTCGGAGCTGCCATCTTTCGGATGAGATGTTAAACCGAGGCTTTGTCTGCCCTCTTGGCTAGGTGTAAAAGATCCCATTGTAAGATTTGGAAGAGGAGTAGGCTTGCGTCTGTACACATTCAAAGGCTGAACTCCAAGTCATCGTCAACATCTTCACCAAGTCGTATAAAAGCATGGGCCTTATGCTAAACATCCCTAAGACAAATGTCCTCCACCAAACTGACCCTGCCACACAGCACTGCCCCCCAGTCATCAAGATCCACGGCGCGACCCTAGACAATGTGGACCACTTCCCATATCTCGGGAGTCTCTTATCAACAAGAGCAGACATTGACGACGAGATTCAACACCGCCTCCAGTGCGCCAGTGCAGCTTTCGGCCGCCTGAGGAAAAGAGTGTTCGAAGACCAGGCCCTCAAATCTACCACCAAACTTATGGTCTACAGGGCTGTAGTGAAACCCTCCTGTATGGCTCAGAGACATGGACCATATACAGTAGACACCTCAAATCGCTGGAGAAATACCACCAACAATGTCTCCGCAAGATCGTACAAATTCCCTGGGGAGGACAGACGTACCAACGTTAGCGTCCTCGACCAGGCCAACATCCCCAGCATTGAAGCACTGACCACACTTGATCAGCTCTGCTGGGCAGGCCACGTTGTCCGCATGCCCGACACGAGACTCCCAAAGCAAGCGCTCTACTCAGAACTCCTACACGGCAAGCGAGCCCCAGGTGGGCAGAGGAAACGTTTCAAGGACACCCTCAAAGCCTCCTTGATAAAGTGCAACATCCCCACTGACACCTGGGAGTCCCTGGCCAAAGACCGCCCTAAGTGGAGAAAGTGCATCTGGGAGGGTGATGAGCTCCTCGAGTCTCATCGCCGAGAGCATGCAGAAAGCAAGCGCAGGCAGCGGAAGGAGCGTGCGGCAAACCTGTCCCACCCTCCCCTTCCCTCAACCACTGTCTGTCCCACCTGTGACAGGGAGTATAATTCCCGTATTGGACTGTTCAGTCACCTGAGAACGCACCTTTAGAGTGGAAGCAAGTCTTCCTCGATTTCGAGGGACTGCCTATGATGATGATGATGCTGCTTTTGGAAGCTTGCTGTGTGCAAGTTGGCTGCCGCGTTTCCAACATTACAACAGCGACTACATTTCAAAAGTATTTCTAACGGTTCTGACGAAGGGTCATCAATATTAAACGTTAACTGTTTCTCTCTCCACAGATGCTGCCTGACCTGCTGAGTATTTCCAATATTTTCTGCTTTTATTTCATATTCTAGCATCCGCAGTATTTTGCTTCTGTTTCAAAAGTACTTCATTGGACAACACTAATTAAATGGCAGTACAGGCTTGAAGGGCTGAATGGCCTACTCATATTCCTATGCTCCAGTCCTGGATGAACCATACTGGTTGAATTTTTTGAGGAGGTCACCAAGAGGGTCGATGAGGGTAGTGTATACGATGTAGTGTATATGGACTTTAGCAAAGCTTTTGATAAGGTCCCACATGGTAGACTGGTCATGAAGGTTAAAACCCATGGGATCCAGGGCAAAGTGGCAAGTTGGATCCAAAATTGGCTCAGAGGCAGGAATGGTTGATGGATGTTTTTGTGACTGGAAAGATGTTTCCAGTGAGATTCTACAGGGCTCAGTACTGGGTCCCTTGCTTTTTGTGGCATATATCAATGATTTAGAATTGAATATAGGGAGTGTTGTGTCCTTAGATGCTCTAATAATGACTCCACGAGGCAATGTGTTGTGCTTGAACTGTAGTGACAGTCCTTTATTATTAGTTAATTCCAGAGAGAGGATCACACCTGGTGGCCTGCCTTTTATACATAGAAACATAGAAAATAGGTGCAGGAGTAGGTCATTCGGCCCTTCGAGCCTGCACCGCCATTCAATGAGTTCATGGCTGAACATGCAACTTCAGTACCCCATTCCTGCTTTCTCGCCATACCCCTTGATCCCCCTAGTAGTAAGGACTACATCTAACTCCTTTTTGAATATATTTCGTGAATTGGCCTCAACAACTTTCTGTGGTAGAGAATTCCACAGGTTCACCACTCTCTGGGTGAAGAAGTTTCTCCTCATCTCGGTCCTAAATGGCTTACCCCTTATCCTTAGACTGTGACCCCTGGTTCTGGACTTCCCCAACATTGGGAATATTCTTCCTGCATCTAACCTGTCTAAACCAGGCCAGGCACACCTGTACAGGTAACCTACAGGTGTCCTCTGGTGGCACACCTTGTGACAATACCAACGGTGGCCATGTAGGATATATGACACGGAGTATGATTAAGAAGTTTGCAGACGACACTAAAGTTGGCTGTGTGGTTGATAATGAAGAGGAAAGTCATGGGCTGCAGGAGGATATCAATCTACTGGTCAGGTGGGCAGAGCAGTGGCAAATGGAATTTAATTCAGAGAAGTGCAAGGTGATGCACTTTGGGAGGGCTAATAAGGAAAGGGTATACACATTAAGTGGTAGGCCATTTAATAGTGTAGATGAACAAAGGGACCTCGGAGTGCTTGTCCACAGATCCCTGAAAGAAGCAGCCAGGTGGATAAGATGGTTAAGGAGGCATTCGGAATGCTTGCCTTTATTGGCCGAGGCATAGAATATGAGAGCAGGGAGGTTATGCTTAAATTGTATAATACTTTGGTTAGGCCACAGTAGTTCTGGTCGCCGTATTATAGGAAGGACGTGATTGCACTCGAGAGGGTGCAGAGCAGATTTACTAGGATGCTGCCTGGAATGAGGACAGATTGGATAAGCTGGGTTTGTTCTCATTGGAACAGAGGAGGTTGAGAGGAGACCTCATTGAGGTGTACAAAATATTGAGGGGCCTGGACATAGTGAATAGTAAGGGTCTATTTCCATTGGTGGAGGAGTCTATTATGAGGGGACATAGTTTTAAGGTGGTTGATGGAAGGTTTAGAGAGGATTTGAGGGGGGAGATTCTTTACGCAGAGGGTTGTGAGGGTCTGGAACTCGCTGCCTGGAAGAGTGGTGGATGCAGAAACCCTTACCTTTTAAGAGATGGTTGGATGGGCACTTAAAGTGCCTTAACCTGCGGGTTACAGACTTAGAGTTGGTAATTGGGATTAGACTGGATGACCTTTTGTTGGATGGAGCAGATATAATGGTAAGTACTGCAGGCCAGGGTGATCTCCTGGACTAGTGTCGATCGCCTGGATGGGTCGGAGGGGAATTTTCCCAGATTTTTTCTCCCTAAATGGCTTGGGTTTTTATCTGGTTTTTGCCTCTCCCAGGAGATCACATGGCTCCGGTTGGGGTGGAGTGGAGAATGTTTCAGTATAAGGGGTGTCGCAGTTGTGTGAGGTTGACTGGTTGGGCCGGGTTCTCTTTGCCTTTCCGTCATTGTTCATGGGTTTATATGTAACCTTCAGGGCTGCTGACCGAGGGCCGTGTGGCTCTTTGTCGGCCGGCGCGGACACGATGGGCCGGAATGGCCTCCTTCTGCGCTGTAAATGTCTATGTTTCTATTGTCTTCTGTCCCAGCAACAAATTTACTTCTCTAGCCACCGGCTCCATCCCTCTCCCTGGCACTGTCTGAGGCAGAACCAGAGACTGTTCGCAACCTCGGCGACCTATTTGACCCCGAGATGAGCTTCCGACCCCACATCTTCTCCATCACCAAGAGCGGCAACTTTCACCTCTGTATCATCGCCCAGCTCCGCCCCTGCCTCAGCTCATCTGCTGCTTGTCATGTATCCTACATGGTTATTGCTTGTACTCTCACAAGGTGTGCCACCAGGGGGCACAGCAATGGGAGACTCGCAGGTTACCTGTACAGGTGTGCCTGGCCTAGTATAAAAGGCAGGCCACCAGGTGTGATCCTCCCTCTGGAGTTATCAGTAAAGGACGAAGGTCACTACAGTTCAAGTACAACACATTGCCTCGTGGAGTCATTATCAGAGCATCTAAAGACATAATAATTGGCAACGAGATTACGGACCTTCACACGAAAATGGCTACCCTTGGTACGTTGCAGCAGTTCGCTGATGGTGATGATTGGGACGCCTTTGTGGAGAGGCTCAACCATTTCTTCACAGCAAATGACCTTGCAAGCGACAACCCGGCCACACTGGCTGATAAGCGCAGAGCTATCCTGCTAACCAGTTGTTGGCCCACCGTCTATGGTATCGTCAGGGACTTGCTGGCACCAGTGAAGACAATGACCAAATCGTACGAGTATCCAAGAACAACTCAAGCCCAAAGAGAGCATCCTCACAGCAGACACCGGTTCTACCCCACCTACGGCCCGAAGGCCAGGAAATCGCGAAATATGCTGCAGACCTCAGGAGGATGGCGGCACCGTGTGATTCGGCGACCACCTCACCAAAGCGCTGCGGGACATTTTTGTCATTGGAATCGGCCATGAGGGCCTTCTTCATAAGCCACTGTTGGTGGACAGCACAGTCACACTGCAGAAGGCCATGTCCATGAACCAGGCATTCATGACCTCGACCTGCGGCTCTAGGCAGATGACTCACCCTCAGGACTCAAACCAGGCAAGTACTGTGCACAGAAGGGCGCCTTTTAGAGGCTGGACTGCAGAACGTGAATCTTCTCAGGGGAGCGAGAACAGGCCCCCAAGTCCCATAATTCAGAGTCCGCTGAGGGGGGCTAATCGAGTAACTCCATGCTGACGTTGTGGAGGGAATCACAGGGCTCATAGTTTTAATGACTATGTATGCAAGGGCTGCAGTACAAAGGGCCACCTCCAGCGAATGTGTCGATGAAGAGTCTGCAGATGGCCATGAATCCAGCGCGGATTATGAAATGATAGGCAGAGATGCAGCTCAGCCCCATGACGAGATATACAGCATGTTTACCTGCACCACCGAGTGTTCCCCGTTGAGGATGGAAGTCGAGATAGATAGCGTTCCAGTCTTCATGTAAGTGGACATGGGAGCAAGCCAATCAGTAATGAATCAAGAAGCCTTTGGGAGACTATGGGACAATCAGGCTGAATGAACCAAGTTGGTCCCGGTTCAGGCAAAGCTGCGCACCGACACCGATGAACTTATCCCAGTCGTTGATAGTGCGAATGTTAAGGTACTCCATGATGGCGCGGTCTATAAGTTACCTCTGTGGATTGTTGCAGGTGATGGACCAACTCGACTCAGAAGAAGGTGGATGGAGGAGATCCATTGGAAGTGGGAAGACTCCACCCCTCCAGCGATCGATGTCCTCTGCGCTCAGGGGCAAAGCAAGCCCTCACCCGAGGTTGGATCTGTCACCAGAGAGCAGACCAGCACAGCACCCAAGGCACAGACCGCCCAGCAGGACTGCGTGGAGATGATCCAGCTGGGACGAACCGAGCGCACCTTCCAGGCTCCAGTGGCAGGACTCTGGAGAAAGAAAATCAGATCCAGAGGCGACTTCCCAGCTTCGGAGGCAGAACCCGGGGAGAAGAGGATCACCGCAGTCGACATCGTGGATGGAGGAAACCACGAGGTCCTGCGTTGAAGGAAAAGATGGCGGTTGCCAGACCACGAGGTGCAGCGCTGATGGAGCAACACGTGGCGCCAAACGGAGAAGAGGATTGGGGTAAAGAAAGCAAGGCTCTCTTAAAGGAGGCCTGCAACCCACCACAGGCTCCGCCTCTCAGGCACCCGATGGCACCAACCGCCACAAGCCTGGAAGAGCAAACTGTGCCAAGGCGCAGCCCCCAGACCCCATCGCCACCAAGGCCATACCCGGGAACGAAGGGTCACCCGCAACAGTCCTCCCAAATGGGACCGGGACCAGCCAGGATCCCAAACCAAATAACGCCCAGGCAAGCGAGTCAGCAGGGAACAGCAGCGACCTAGGGCGCAAAGAAAGGACAGGGAGGTCACAGGCATCTGTGAACCTGCCCGACGCTAGGAGCAACGGCAACAGCCCCAAGAGCAGGCAACTCGAGCCAACCGGGTTCCCACTGCCAGCACTGGGCACCGCGCCACCATCAGACTACCTGGACACCATCCAGTAATTCTGGAGCTAGCTTGTCCTTACGCACCGGTGCTGACCCCTGTACCGATTCCTAGATACATTCCAAGAATGTATCTCACCAGTCGACTGTACTTGCCTCACAACATAACCATAAATGTAATGATGATAATGCTAATTTTTTTTCTGGACTTGAATGTATATGAATATAATGAGCCTCCGGCATAATCTATATGTGGGGGTGGGGGGCAGAGAATGGAGTGGTCATGGACACACAAACAGAAACCCACCAGAACTCTACTGCCAACGAAACACCAACCACTCACCCAAGATAGAAACGACCCGCCAAGGGTCACCCAGATAGAGCTAAGTCCAGAGCACAGTCAATGCAGAGGTGATTTGCACTAAAGGCTTGGGGGAGAGTGATGTCATGTATCCTACATGGCTACTGCTTGTACTCTCACAAGATGTGCCACCAGAGGGCACAGCAATGGGAGACTCGCGGGTTACCTGTACAGGTGTGCCTGGCCTAGTATAAAAGGCAGGCCACCAGGTGTGATCCTCACTCAGGAGTTATCAATAAAGGACTAAGGTCACTGCAGTTCAAGTACAACACACCGCCTTGTGGAGTCATTATCAGAGCATCCAAGGACATAACACTGCTGAAACCCTCATCCATGCCGTTGTTACCTCTAGATTTGCCTATTCAAATGCTCTACTGGCCGGCCTCCCATCTTCCACCCTCTGTAAACTTCAGCACCAAGTCCCTTTCACCCATCATCACTGTGCTCGCTGATCTGCATTGGCTCCCGGTCCGGCAACATCTCGAGTTTAAAATTCTTATCCTCATGTTCAAATCCCTCCATGGCCTCGCCCCCTCCCTATCTTTGGAACCTCCTCCAGCCCTACAACTCTCCCCCTCCCCTCAACCTGATCTCTCCATTCCACTAACTCCACACATCCTCCTCTCTTGTTAAGAACATAAGAAATAGGACTAGGAGTAGGCCATTTTTCCGTATGTGTAGGAACGTTTTCCTGCATTAAAAGCATTTTATAAATGCAAGCTATTGCTATCACATAGTGCAGAGTGTTTGAAACAGGCGCCCTCGATAAGGACCCCACGCATTCCTCACTCACTCCCTGATACTCCTATAATAACCCTCATACCCCACTCACTCCCTGATACCCCTATAATAACCCTCATACCTCACTCACTCCCTGATACCTCCCTATAATAACCCTCATACCTCGCTCACTCCCTTATACCCCCTATAACCCTCATACCTCACTCACTCCGATACCTCCCTATAATAACCCACATACCTCGCTCACTCCCTTATACCCCCTATAATAACCCTCATACCTCACTCACTCCCTGATACCGCTATAATAACCCTCATACCTCACTCACTCCCTAATACCTCCCTATAATAACCCTCATACCTCGCTCACTCCCTTATACCCCCTATAATAACCCTCATAGCTCACTCACTCCCTGATACCTCCCTATAATAACCCTCATACATCACTCACTCCCTGATACCTCCCTATAATAACCCTCATACCCCACTCACTCCCTTATACCCCTATAATAACCCTCATACCCAACTCACTCCCTGATACCCCTATAATAATCGGCGCAGCATTTAACAACAGAGGGATCGTGGCCCAGGAGCGGGGCAATATTTAACAACAGAGGGATCGTGGCCCAGGAGCGGGGCAATATTTAACAACAGAGGGGTCGTGGCCCAGGAGCGGGGCAATATTTAACAACAGAGGGGTCGTGGCCCAGGAGCGGGGCAACATTTAACAACAGAGGGGTCGTGGCCCAGGAACGGGGCAACATTTAACAGCGGTGGGGTCGTGGCCCAGGTGCGGGGCAACATTTAACAGCGGTGGGGTCGTGGCCCAGGAGCGGGGCAGCATTTAACAACAGAGGGATCGTGGCCCAGGGCCCAGGAGCGGGGCAACATTTAACAACAGAGGGATCGTGGCCCAGGTGCGGGGCAACATTTAACAGCGGTGGGGTCGTGGCCCAGGTGCGGGGCAACATTTAACAGCGGTGGGGTCGTGGCCCAGGAGCGGGGCAGCATTTAACAACAGAGGGATCGTGGCCCAGGGCCCAGGAGCGGGGCAACATTTAACAACAGAGGGATCGTGGCCCAGGTGCGGGGCAACATTTAACAACAGAGGGGTCGTGGCCCAGGAGCGGGGCAACATTTAACAGAGGTGGGGTCGTGGCCCAGGAGCGGGGCAGCATTTAACAACAGAGGGATCGTGGCCCAGGTGCGGGGCAGCATTTAACAACAGAGGGATCGTGGCCCAGGGCCCAGGAGCGGGGCAACATTTAACAACAGAGGGATCGTGGCCCAGGTGCGGGGCAACATTTAACAACAGAGGGATCGTGGCCCAGGTGCGGGGCAACATTTAACAACAGAGGGATCGTGGCCCAGGAGCGGGGCAACATTTAACAACAGAGGGATCGTGGCCCAGGTGCGGGGCAGCATTTAACAACAGAGGGATCGTGGCCCAGGTGCGGGGCAGCATTTAACAACAGAGGGATCGTGGCCCAGGTGCGGGGCAACATTTAACAACAGAGGGATCGTGGCCCAGGAGCGGGGCAACATTTAACAACAGAGGGATCGTGGCCCAGGGCCCAGGAGCGGGGCAACATTTAACAACGGTGGGGTCGTGGCCCAGGAGCCAGGAGCGGGGCAACATTTAACAACAGAGGGATCGTGGCCCAGGTGCGGGGCAACATTTAACAACAGAGGGATCGTGGCCCAGGTGCGGGGCAACATTTAACAACAGAGGGATCGTGGCCCAGGAGCGGGGCAACATTTAACAACAGAGGGATCGTGGCCCAGGAGCGGGGCAACATTTAACAACAGAGGGATCGTGGCCCAGGTGCGGGGCAACATTTAACAGCGGTGGGGTCGTGGCCCAGGAGCGGGGCAACATTTAACAACAGAGGGGTCGTGGCCCAGGAGCGGGGCAGCATTTAACAACAGAGGGATCGTGGCCCAGCTGCGGGGCAGCATTTAACAACAGAGGGATCGTGGCCCAGGTGCGGGGCAGCATTTAACAACAGAGGGATCGTGGCCCAGGTGCGGGGCAGCATTTAACAACAGAGGGATCGTGGCCCAGGTGCGGGGCAACATTTAACAACAGAGGGATCGTGGCCCAGGTGCGGGGCAGCATTTAACAACAGAGGGATCGTGGCCCAGGTGCGGGGCAGCATTTAACAACAGAGGGATCGTGGCCCAGGTGCGGGGCAACATTTAACAACAGAGGGATCGTGGCCCAGGGCCCAGGAGCGGGGCAACATTTAACAACAGAGGGATCGTGGCCCAGGGCCCAGGAGCGGGGCAACATTTAACAACAGAGGGATCGTGGCCCAGGTGCGGGGCAACATTTAACAACAGAGGGGTCGTGGCCCAGGAGCGGGGCAGCATTTAACAACAGAGGGATCGTGGCCCAGGTGCGGGGCAGCATTTAACAACAGAGGGATCGTGGCCCAGGAGCGGGGCAGCATTTAACAACAGAGGGATCGTGGCCCAGGTGCGGGGCAGCATTTAACAACAGAGGGATCGTGGCCCAGGTGCGGGGCAACATTTAACAACAGAGGGATCGTGGCCCAGGAGCGGGGCAACATTTAACAACAGAGGGATCGTGGCCCAGGAGCGGGGCAGCATTTAACAACAGAGGGATCGTGGCCCAGGAGCGGGGCAGCATTTAACAACAGAGAGATCGTGGCCCAGGAGCGGGGCAGCATTTAACAACAGAGGGATCGTGGCCCAGGAGCGGGGCAGCATTTAACAACAGAGGGATCGTGGCCCAGGAGCGGGGCTACATTTAACAACAGAGGGATCGTGGCCCAGGTGCGGGGCAACATTTAACAGTGGTGGGGTCATGGCCCAGGAGCGGGGCAGCATTTAACAACAGAGGGATCGTGGCCCAGGTGTGGGGCAACATTTAACAACAGAGGGGTCGTGGCCCAGGGCCCAGGAGCGGGGCAATATTTAACAACAGAGGGATCGTGGCCCAGGGCCCAGGAGCGGGGCAACATTTAACAACAGAGGGATCGTGGCCCAGGTGCGGGGCAACATTTAACAACAGAGGGATCGTGGCCCAGGAGCGGGGCAACATTTAACAACAGAGGGATCGTGGCCCAGGGCCCAGGAGCGGGGCAATATTTAACAACAGAGGGATCGTGGCCCAGGGCCCAGGAGCGGGGCAACATTTAACAACAGAGGGGTCGTGGCCCAGGTGCGGGGCAACATTTAACAACAGAGGGATCGTGGCCCAGGTGCGGGGCAACATTTAACAACAGAGGGGTCGTGGCCCAGGAGCGGGGCAACATTTAACAACAGAGGGATCGTGGCCCAGGTGCGGGGCAGCATTTAACAACAGAGGGATCGTGGCCCAGGTGCGGGGCAGCATTTAACAACAGAGGGATCGTGGCCCAGGTGCGGGGCAACATTTAACAACAGAGGGATCGTGGCCCAGGTGCGGGGCAGCATTTAACAACAGAGGGATCGTGGCCCAGGTGCGGGGCAACATTTAACAACAGAGGGATCGTGGCCCAGGTGCGGGGCAGCATTTAACAACAGAGGGATCGTGGCCCAGGTGCGGGGCAACATTTAACAACAGAGGGATCGTGGCCCAGGTGCGGGGCAGCATTTAACAACAGAGGGATCGTGGCCCAGGTGCGGGGCAACATTTAACAGCGGTGGGGTCATGGCCCAGGAGCGGGGCAGCATTTAACAACAGAGGGATCGTGGCCCAGGGCCCAGGAGCGGGGCAACATTTAACAACAGAGGGATCGTGGCCCAGGTGCGGGGCAACATTTAACAGCGGTGGGGTCGTGGCCCAGGAGCGGGGCAACATTTAACAACAGAGGGATCGTGACCCAGGAGCGGGGCAACATTTAACAACAGAGGGATCGTGGCCCAGGAGCGGGGCAACATTTAACAACAGAGGGATCGTGGCCCAGGAGCGGGGCAACATTTAACAACAGAGGGATCGTGGCCCAGGTGCGGGGCAACATTTAACAGCGGTGGGGTCGTGGCCCAGGAGCGGGGCAACATTTAACAACAGAGGGATCGTGACCCAGGAGCGGGGCAACATTTAACAACAGAGGGATCGTGGCCCAGGAGCGGGGCAACATTTAACAACAGAGGGATCGTGGCCCAGGAGCGGGGCTACATTTAACAACAGAGGGATCGTGGCCCAGGTGCGGGGCAACATTTAACAGCGGTGGGGTCATGGCCCAGGAGCGGTGCAGCATTTAACAACAGAGGGATCGTGGCCCAGGTGTGGGGCAACATTTAACAACAGAGGGGTCGTGGCCCAGGGCCCAGGAGCGGGGCAATATTTAACAACAGAGGGATCGTGGCCCAGGGCCCAGGAGCGGGGCAACATTTAACAACAGAGGGATCGTGGCCCAGGTGCGGGGCAACATTTAACAACAGAGGGATCGTGGCCCAGGAGCGGGGCAACATTTAACAACAGAGGGATCGTGGCCCAGGTGCGGGGCAGCATTTAACAACAGAGGGATCGTGGCCCAGGTGCGGGGCAGCATTTAACAACAGAGGGATCGTGGCCCAGGTGCGGGGCAGCATTTAACAACAGAGGGATCGTGGCCCAGGGCCCAGGAGCGGGGCAACATTTAACAACAGAGGGATCGTGGCCCAGGTGCGGGGCAACATTTAACAACAGAGGGGTCGTGGCCCAGGAGCGGGGCAGCATTTAACAACAGAGGGATCGTGGCCCAGGTGCGGGGCAGCATTTAACAACAGAGGGATCGTGGCCCAGGTGCGGGGCAGCATTTAACAACAGAGGGATCGTGGCCCAGGTGCGGGGCAACATTTAACAACAGAGGGATCGTGGCCCAGGAGCGGGGCAACATTTAACAACAGAGGGATCGTGGCCCAGGAGCGGGGCAGCATTTAACAACAGAGGGATCGTGGCCCAGGAGCGGGGCTACATTTAACAACAGAGGGATCGTGGCCCAGGGCCCAGGAGCGGGGCAATATTTAACAACAGAGGGATCGTGGCCCAGGGCCCAGGAGCGGGGCTACATTTAACAACAGAGGGATCGTGGCCCAGGGCCCAGGAGCGGGGCTACATTTAACAACAGAGGGATCGTGGCCCAGGGCCCAGGAGCGGGGCAATATTTAACAACAGAGGGGTCGTGGCCCAGATGCGGGGCAACATTTAACAACAGAGGGGTCGTGGCCCAGGTGCGGGGCAACATTTAACAACAGAGGGATCGTGGCCCAGGAGCCAGGAGCGGGGCAACATTTAACAACGGTGGGGTCGTGGCCCAGGAGCCAGGAGCGGGGCAACATTTAACAACAGAGGGATCGTGGCCCAGGTGCGGGGCAACATTTAACAACAGAGGGATCGTGGCCCAGGAGCGGGGCAACATTTAGCAACAGAGGGGTCGTGGCCCAGGTGCGGGGCAACATTTAACAACAGAGGGATCGTGGCCCAGGAGCGGGGCAACATTTAACAACAGAGGGATCGTGGCCCAGGTGCGGGGCAACATTTAACAACAGAGGGATCGTGGCCCAGGTGCGGGGCAACATTTAACAGCGGTGGGGTCGTGGCCCAGGAGCGGGGCAACATTTAACAACACAGGGGTCGTGGCCCAGGAGCGGGGCAACATTTAACAACAGAGGGATCGTGGCCCAGGAGCGGGGCAACATTTAACAGCGGTGGGGTCGTGGCCCAGGAGCGGGGCAACATTTAACAACAGAGGGATCGTGGCCCAGGAGCGGGGCAACATTTAACAGCGGTGGGGTCGTGGCCCAGGGCCCAGGAGCGGGGCAACATTTAACAACAGAGGGATCGTGGCCCAGGGCCCAGGAGCGGGGCAACATTTAACAACAGAGGGATCGTGACCCAGGAGCGGGGCAACATTTAACAACAGAGGGATCGTGGCCCAGGAGCGGGGCAACATTTAACAACAGAGGGATCGTGACCCAGGAGCGGGGCAACATTTAACAACAGAGGGATCGTGGCCCAGGAGCGGGGCAACATTTAACAACAGAGGGATCGTGGCCCAGGAGCGGGGCAACATTTAACAACAGAGGGATCGTGGCCCAGGAGCGGGGCAACATTTAACAACAGAGGGATCGTGGCCCAGGTGCGGGGCAACATTTAATAGCGGTGGGGTCGTGGCCCAGGAGCGGGGCAACATTTAACAACAGAGGGATCGTGGCCCAGGTGCGGGGCAACATTTAACAGCGGTGGGGTCGTGGCCCAGGGCCCAGGAGCGGGGCAACATTTAACAACAGAGGGATCGTGGCCCAGGGCCCAGGAGCGGGGCAACATTTAACAACAGAGGGATCGTGGCCCAGGGCCCAGGAGCGGGGCAACATTTAACAACAGAGGGATCGTGGCCCAGGTGCGGGGCAACATTTAACAGCGGTGGGGTCGTGGCCCAGGGCCCAGGTGCGGGGCAACATTTAACAGCGGTGGGGTCGTGGCCCAGGGCCCAGGAGCGGGGCAACATTTAACAACAGAGGGATCGTGGCCCAGGTGCGGGGCAACATTTAACAGCGGTGGGGTCGTGGCCCAGGGCCCAGGAGCGGGGCAACATTTAACAACAGAGGGGTCGTGGCCCAGGAGCGGGGCAACATTTAACAACAGAGGGATCGTGGCCCAGGTGCGGGGCAACATTTAACAACAGAGGGATCGTGGCCCAGGGCCCAGGAGCGGGGCAACATTTAACAACAGAGGGATCGTGGCCCAGGTGCGGGGCAACATTTAACAACAGAGGGGTCGTGGCCCAGGAGCGGGGCGACATTTAACAACAGAGGGATCGTGGCCCAGGAGCGGGGCAACATTTAACAACAGAGGGATCGTGGCCCAGGGCCCAGGAGCGGGGCAACATTTAACAGCGGTGGGGTCGTGGCCCAGGAGCGGGGCAACATTTAACAACAGAGGGATCGTGGCCCAGGGCCCAGGAGCGGGGCAACATTTAACAACAGAGGGATCGTGGCCCAGGTGCGGGGCAACATTTAACAGCGGTGGGGTCGTGGCCCAGGGCCCAGGAGCGGGGCAACATTTAACAGCGGTGGGGTCGTGGCCCAGGGCCCAGGAGCGGGGCAACATTTAACAGCGGTGGGGTCGTGGCCCAGGAGCGGGGCAACATTTAACAACAGAGGGATCGTGGCCCAGGGCCCAGGAGCGGGGCAACATTTAACAACAGAGGGATCGTGGCCCAGGTGCGGGGCAACATTTAACAACAGAGGGATCGTGGCCCAGGGCCCAGGAGCGGGGCAACATTTAACAACAGAGGGATCGTGGCCCAGGGCCCAGGAGCGGGGCAACATTTAACAACAGAGGGATCGTGACCCAGGAGCGGGGCAACATTTAACAACAGAGGGATCGTGACCCAGGAGCGGGGCAACATTTAACAGCGGTGGGGTCGTGGCCCAGAAGCGGGGCAGCATTTAACAACAGAGGGATCGTGGCCCAGGGCCCAGGAGCGGGGCAACATTTAACAGCGGTGGGGTCGTGGCCCAGGAGCGGGGCAACATTTAACAGCGGTGGGGTCGTGGCCCAGGAGCGGGGCAACATTTAACAACAGAGGGATCGTGACCCAGGAGCGGGGCAACATTTAACAACAGAGGGGTCGTGGCCCAGGGCCCAGGAGCGGGGCAATATTTAACAGTGGTGGGGTCGTGGCCCAGGAGCGGTGCAATAGAGCTCGATCTCCAGTCTTCTTGGTCAATCCTTGCCACGGGACCAAAACCTACTCTCTCAAGTCCGTGTGGTGGCTGATGTGCAATGGCCACCACACGTTAAAAAAATCCACCCACAGGCATTTTCCACCCTTTAAGATGTAACTCATTTAAACACCTGTTAGCCCATCTTTTTTTATTGTGAAGAGTGTCACCCTCGTTACGAGGGACTGCCTAGTAGTAGGGTTGCACAGAGTAGGTGATAGGCCTGCTTATTAGAACCATTGCAGTCCGTGTGGTGTTGGGGCAAACTGTATCTCAACACTCAGTCTCTCCGACCCTACAGCGCACTCATGCCATGTACAGTGCACAGAATGATTGATCTTAGAGCAATACGTCGGTCTTCTGGGAGCAGGGAGGTGGGGCAGGAACTGCACAGTACAGCAGGGTCAGATACACCATCTGCTGGTGGGATAACTGCACAGTACTCAGAAACTGAAAAAGTGACTGTGCATAGGGACATCGGAACATTTAGACTTCCAAGCCTGCTCTGCCATTCAACGAGATCATGTCTGTTGTCAGCAACAGGTGGGTTAACTGTACCCTATCTATTTTTATAAATCATTACAGCACAGAAGGCCATTCAGCCCATCGTGCCCGTGCTGGCTTTCTGGTAGATCTGTCCAATTAGTCCCACTCCCCTGCTCTTTCCCCACAGACCTGCAATTTTGCTCTTTTCAAGTATTTATCCAATTCGCTTTTGAAAGTTGCTATTAAATCTAATTGCACAGCCCCTTCAGCCAGCGCGCTCCAGGTCACAACTCGATGTGTAAAAAAAATTCTTTCCATCTCCCCTCGGATTCCTTTGCCAATGCCCTCAAATCTGTATCCTCTGGTTACCGGCCCTCTTACTACTGCATACAGTGTTTCCTGATTTACTCGATCAAAACCTCTCATAATTTTGAACAGCGCTAATAAATCTCTCCGTAACATTCTCTGCTCCAAGGAGAACACCCCAACTTCTCCAGTCTCCAGTCTATCCACGTAACTGAAGTTCCTCATCCCTGGAACCATTCTCGTAAATCTCCTGCACCCTCTCGAAGGCCTTCACATCCTTCCTAAAGTGTGGTGCGCAGAACTGGACACAATACTCCAGTTGAGGCCGAACCAGTGGTTTAAACAGGTTCAGCGTCACTTCCTGCTTTTGTACTCCCTGCCTCTGTTTATAAAGCCCAGGGCCCCCTATCTTTTATTAACAACCGTTTCAACTTGTCCTGCCCCACCTTCAAAGATTTGTGTACCTACACCCGGGTTTCTCTGTTCCTCCACCCCCTTTAAATTGTATCATTTAGAAGAGAAAGGCTTGGATTTATGGAGCGCCTTTCACGACTACCGGACGTTTCAAAGCGCTTCACAGCTAATAATTTGGTTTAAATATTAAAGAAGGGATGATAAATCGATACAAAACGCTGGTGAGACTGGGCAGTGTGGGGCACCATTATAGAAAGGACATTAAATCCACGCAGAGTGGACAGCGTGGATTCACCAGGGATGGGAGACTCGAGTTATGAGGAGAGACTGGACCTGTTGCCGCCAGAGCGGAGACGGTGAAGAGGAGATTTAAAATGATGAAGGGCTTTGATTGCGTGACTAGGGAAAGACGATCTCCCCCGGTTGGGGAGTCAGTGATGAGGGAACCTCAGTTTAAAAAGGTCATTGAGAGTGAGGAGGGAGATGAGGAGAAACTACTTATACAGAGAGGTATCGGAGCTTGCAATGCTGTGCCACAGGGAGTGGCTAAGAAAGGAACCATTGCAATCTTTCAGAGAAAATTGGAATTTTTTGAAGCTGACGAAGATACAGCGATAGAGGGAGAGAGCAGAGCAGTGGGATTAGTTTGGGATTAATGCAGGGCTATGGGGAGAGAGCGGGGCAGTGGGATTAGTTTGGGATTGATACAGGACTATGGGGAGAGAGCGGGGCAGTGGGATTAGTTTGGGGTTGATGCAGGGCTATGGGGAGAGAGCGGGGCAGTGGGATTAGTTTGGGATTGATACAGGGCTATGGGGAGAGAGCGGGGCAGTGGGATTAGTTTGGGATTGATACAGGGCTATGGAGAGAGAGCGGGGCAGTGGGATTAGTTTGAGGTTGATGCAGGGCTATGGGGAGAGAGCGGGGCAGTGGGATTAGTTTGGGGTTGATGCAGGGCTATGGGGAGAGAGCGGGGCAGTGGGATTAGTTTGGAGATTGACACAGGACTATGTTGAGAGAGCGGGGCATTGTGATTAGTTTGGAATTGATACAGGACTATGGGGAGAGAGCGGGGCATTGTGATTAGTTTGGAATTGATACAGGACTATGGGGAGAGAGCGGGGCAGTGGGATTAGTTTGGGATTGGTATAGGGCTATGGGCAGAGAGCGTGCAGTGGAATTAGTTTGCGATGGTGAGAGAGCGGGGCAGTGGGATTAGTTTGGGATTGATACAGGGCTATGGTGAGAGAGTAGGGCAGTGGGATTAGTTTGGGATTGATGCAGGGCTATGGGGAGAGAGTGGGGCAGTGGGATTAGTTTGGGATTGATACAGGGCTATGGCGAGAGAGCGGGACAGTGGGATTAGTTTGGGATTGATACAGGGCTATGGGGAGAGAGCGGGGCAGTGAAATTAGTTTGGGGATTGATACAGGGCTATGGAGAGAGCGGGGCAGTGGGATTAGTTGGGGATTGATACAGGGCTATGAGGAAAGAGTGGGGCACTGGGATTAGTTTGGGATTGATACAGGGCTATGGGGAGAGTGGGACAGTAGGATTATAGAAACATAGAAACATAGAAACATAGAAAATAGGTGCAGGAGCAGGCCATTCAGCCCTTCTAGCCTGCACCGCCATTCAACGAGTTCATGGCTGAACATGAAACTTCAGTACCCACTTCCTGCTTTCACGCCATACCCCTTGATCCCCCGAGTACTAAGGACTTCATCTAACTCCCTTTTGAATATATTTAGTGAATTGGCCTCAACTACTTCCTGTGGTAGAGAATTCCACAGGTTCACCACTCTCTGGGTGAAGAAGTTTCTCCTTATCTCGGTCCTAAATGGCTTACCCCTTATCCTTAGACTGTGACCCCTGGTTCTGGACTTCCCCAACATTGGGAACATTCTTCCTGCATCCAACCTGTCCAAACCCGTCAGAATTTTAAACGTTTCTATGAAGTCCCCTCTCACTCTTCTGAACTCCAGTGAATACAAGCCCAGTTGATTCAGTCTTTCTTGATAGGTCAGTCCCACCATCCCGGGAATCAGTCTGGTGAATCTTCGCTGCACTCCCTCAACAGCAAGTATGTCCTTCCTCAAGTTAGGAGACCAAAACTGTACACAATACTCCAGGTGTGGCCTCACCAAGGCCCTGTACAACTGTAGCAACACCTCCCTGCCCCTGTACTCAAATCCCCTCGCTATGAAGGCCAACATGCCATTTGCTTTCTTAACCGCCTGCTGTACCTGCATGCCAACCTTCAATGACTGATGTACCATGACACCCAGGTCTCGTTGCACCTTCCCTTTTCCTAATCTGTCACCATTCAGATAATAGTCTGTCTCTCTGTTTTTACCACCAAAGTGGATAACCTCACATTTATCCACATTATACTTCATCTGCCACGCATTTGCCCACTCACCTAACCTATCCAAGTCACTCTGTAGCCTCATAGCATCCTCCTCGCAGCTCACACTGCCACCCAACTTAGTGTCATCCGCAAATTTGGAGATACTACATTTAATCCCTTCGTCTAAATCATTAATGTATAATGTAAACAGCTGGGGCCCCAGCACAGAACCCTGCGGTACCCCACTAGTCACTGCCTGCCATTCCGAAAAGTACCCATTTACTCCTACTCTTTGCTTCCTGTCTGACAACCAGTTCTCAATCCACGTCAGCACACTACCCCCAATCCCATGTGCTTTAACTTTGCACATTAATCTCCTGTGTGGGACCTTGTCGAAAGCCTTCTGAAAGTCCAAATATACCACATCAACTGGTACTCCTTTGTCCACTTTATTGGAAACATCCTCAAAAAATTCCAGAAGATTTGTCAAGCATGATCTCCCTTTTACAAATCCATGCTGACTTGGACCTATCATGTCACCATTTTCCAAATGCGCTGCTATGACATCCTTAATAATTGATTCCATCATTTTACCCACTACTGAGGTCAGGCTGACCGGTCTATAATTCCCTGTTTTCTCTCTCCCTCCTTTTTTAAAAAGTGGGGTTACATTGGCTACCCTCCACTCGATAGGAACTGATCCAGAGTCAATGGAATGTTGGAAAATGACTGTCAATGCATCCGCTATTTCCAAGGCCACCTCCTTAAGTACTCTGGGATGCAGTCCATCAGGCCCTGGGGATTTATCGGCCTTCAATCCCATCAATTTCCCCAACACAATTTCCCGACTAATAAAGATTTCCCTCAGTTCCTCCTCTTTAATAGACCCTCTGACCACTTTTATATCCGGAAGGTTGTTTGTGTCCTCCTTAGTGAATACTGAACCAAAGTACTTGTTCAATTGGTCTGCCATTTCTTTGTTCCCCGTTATGACTTCCCCTGATTCTGACTGCAGGGGACCTACGTTTGTTTTTACTAACCTCTTTCTCTTTACATACCTATAGAAACTTTTGCAATCCGCCTTAATGTTCCCTGCAAGCTTCTTCTCGTACTCCATTTTCCCTGCCCTAATCAAACCCTTTGTCCTCCTCTGCTGAGTTCTAAATTTCTCCCAGTCCTCAGGTTCGCTGCTATTTCTGGCCAATTTGTATGCCACTTCCTTGGCTTTAATACTATCCCTGATTTCCCTAGATAGCCACGGTTGAGCCACCTTCCCTTTTTTATTTTTACGCCAGACAGGAATGTACAATTGTTGTAATTCATCCATGCGTTCTCTAAATGTCTGCCATTGCCCATCCACAGTCAACCCCTTAAGTATCATTAGCCAATCTATCTTAGCCAATTCATGCCTCATACCTTCAAAGTTACCCTTCTTTAAGTTCTGGACCATGGTCTCTGAATTAACTGTTTCATTCTCCATCCTAATGCAGAATTCCACCATATTATGGTCACTCTTCCCCAAGGGGCCTCGCACAATGAGATTGCTAATTAATCCTCTCTCATTACACAACACCCAGTCTAAGATGGCCTCCCCCCTAGTTGGTTCCTCGACATATTGGTCTAGAAAACCATCCCTTATGCATTCCAGGAAATCCTCCTCCACCGTATTGCTTCCAGTTTGGCTAGCCCAATCTATGTGCATATTAAAGTCACCCATTATAACTGCTGCACCTTTATTGCATGCACTCCTAATTTCCTGTTTGATGCCCTCCCCAACATCACTACTACTGTTTGGAGGTCTGTACACAACTCCCACTAACGATTTTTGCCCTTTAGTGTTCTGCAGCTCCACCCATATAGATTCCACATCATCCAAGCTAATGTCTTTCCTAACTATTGCATTAATCTCCTCTTTAACCAGTAATGCTACCCCACCTCCTTTTCCTTTTATTCTATCCTTCCTGAATGTTGAATACCCCTGGATGTTGAGTTCCCAGCCCTGATCATCCTGGAGCCACGTCTCCGTAATCCCAATCACATCATATTTGTTAACATCTATTTGCACAATTAATTCATCCACCTTATTGCGGATACTCCTTGCATTAAGACACAAAGCCTTCAGGCTTGTTTTTTTAACACCCTTTGTCCTTTTAGAATTTTGCTGTACAGTGGCCCTTTTTGTTCTTTGCCTTGGGTTTCTCTGCCCTCCACTTTTCCTCATCTCCTTTCTGTCTTTTGCTTTTGCTTCCTTTTTGTCTCCCTCTGTCTCCCTGTATAGGTTCCCATCCCCCTGCAATATTAGTTTAACTCCTCCCCAACAGCACTAGCAAACACTCCCCCTAGGACATTGGTTCCGGACCTGCCCAGGTGCAGACCGTCCGGTTTGTACTGGTCCCACCTCCCCCAGAACCGGTTCCAATGCCCCAAGAATTTGAATCCCTCCCTGCTGCACCACTGCTCAAGCCATGTATTCATCTGCGCTATCCTGCGATTCCTACTCTGACTAGCACGTGGCACTGGTAGCAATCCCGAGATTACTACTTTTGAGGTCCTACTTTTTAATTTAGCTCCTAGCTCCTTAAATTCTTTTCGTAGGACCTCATCCCTTTTTTTACCTATGTCGTTGGTACCAATGTGCACCACGACAACTGGCTGTTCTCCCTCCCATTTCAGAATGTCCTGCACCCGCTCCGAGACATCCTTGACCCTTGCACCAGGGAGGCAACATACCATCCTGGAGTCTCGGTTGCGTCCGCAGAAACGCCTATCTATTCCCCTCACCATCGAATCCCCTATCACTATCGCGCTCCCACTCTTTTTCCTGCCCTCCTTTGCAGCAGAGCCACCTACGGTGCCATGAACTTGGCTGCTGCTGCCCTCCCCTGATGAGTCATCCTCCCCAACAGTACTCAAAGCAGTGTATCTGTTTTGCAGGGGGATGACCACAGGGGACTCCTGCACTATCTTTCTTGCACTGCTCTTCCTGTTGGTCTTCCATTCCATATCTGGCTGTGGACCCTTCTCCTGCGGTAAGACCAACTCACTACACGTGATACTCACGTCATTCTCAGCATCGTGGATGCTCCAGAGTGAATCCACCTTCAGCTCCAATTCTGCAACGCGGACCGTCAAGAGCTCGAGGCGGATACACTTCCCACACACGTAGTCGTCAGGGACACCGGAAGTGTCCCCGAGTTCCCACATGGTACAGGAGGAGCATATCACATGACTGAGCTCTCCTGCCATGTCTTAACCTTAGATACCCTTAAATTGGTAATAACAATGTTATAGTTCACTTACTGATATAAAAAATAAAAGAAAAGCTACTCACCCAACACCAGCCAATCACTTACCCCATTGGCTGTGACGTCACTTTTTGATTACTTTCTACTTCTATTTTGCTTTCTCTCCCGCTGTAGCTGCACCGGTCGCCTTTTATAGGCCGCTCCCCTCTCACCAACTGCCGCTGGCTCTCGATCTCCCGCTGGGCTTTTGACAGGTCGCTCCCCTCTCACCAACTGCCGCTGGCTCTCGATCTCCCGCTGGGCTTTTGACAGTTTGGGATTGATACAGGGCTATGGGAGGAGTGGGCAGTGGGATTAGTTGGGGATTGATACAGGTCTATGGGGAGAGCGGGGCAGTGGGATTAGTTTGGGATTGATACAGGGCTATGGGGAGAGAGCGGGACAGTGGGATTAGTTTGGGGATTGATACAGAGCTATGGGGAGAGCGGGGCAGTGAGATTAGTTTCGGATTGATACAGGGCCATGAGGAGAGAGCGGGGCAGTGGGATTAGTTGGGGATTGATACAGAGCTATGGGGAGAGAGCAGGGCAGTGGGATTAGTTTGGGATTGATACAGGACTATGGGGAGAGAACGGGGCAGTGGGATTAGTTTGGGATTGATACAGGGCTATGGGGAGAGAGCGGGGCAGTGGGATTAGTTTGGGATTGATACAGGGCTATGGGGAGAGTGCGGGGCAGTGGGATTAGTTTGGGATTGATACAGGGCTATGGGGAGAGAGCGGGACAGTGGGATTAGTTTGGGATTGATACAGGGCTATGGGGAGAGAGTGGGGCAGTGGGATTAGTTGGGAATTGATACAGGGCTATGGGGAGAGAGTGGAGCAGTGGGATTAGTTGGGGATTGATACATAGCTATGGGGAGAGAGCGGGGCAGTGGGATTAGTTGGGGATTGATACAGGGCTATGGGGAGAGAGCGGGGCAGTGAGATTAGTTTCGGATTGATACAGGGCCACGAGGAGAGAGCGGGGCAGTGGGATTAGTTGGGGATTGATACAGAGCTATGGGGAGAGAGCAGGGCAGTGGGATTAGTTTGGGATTGATACAGGACTATGGGGAGAGAACGGGGCAGTGGGATTAGTTTGGGATTGATACAGGGCTATGGGGAGAGAGCGGGGCAGTGGGATTAGTTTGGGATTGATACAGGGCGATGGGGAGAGCGCGGGACAGTGGGATTAGTTTGGGATTGATACAGGGCTATGGGGAGAGAGTGGGGCAGTGGGATTAGTTGGGAATTGATACAGGGCTATGGGGAGAGAGCGGGGCAGTGGGATTAGTTGGGGATTGATACAGAGCTATGGGGAAAGAGCGGGGCAGTGGGATTAGTTGGGGATTGATACAGGGCTATGGGGAGAGAACGGGACAGTGGGATTAGTTTGGGATTGATACAGGGCTATGGGGAGAGAGCGGGACAGTGGGATTAGTTTGGGATTGATACAGGGCTATCGGGAGAGAGTGGGGCAGTGGGATTAGTTGGGAATAGATACAGGGCTATGGGGAGAGAGCGGGGCAGTGGGATTAGTTTGGGATTGATACAGAGCTATGGGGAGAGAGCGGGGCAATGGGGTTTGTTGGGGATTGATACAGGGCTATGGGGAGAGAGCGGGGCAGTGGGATTAGTTTGGGATTGATACAGGGCTATGGGGTGAGTGGGCAGTGGGATTAGTTTGGGATTGATACAGGGCTATGGGGAGAGAGCGGGGCAGTGGGATTAGTTTGGGGATTGATACAGGGCTATGGGGAGAGAGCGTGACAGTGGGATTAGTTGGGGATTGATACAGGGCTATGGGGTGAGTGGGGCAGTAGGATTAGTTTGGGATTGATACAGGGCTATGGGAGGAGTGGGCAGTAGGATTAGTTGGGGATTGATACAGGGCTATGGGGAGAGAGCGGGGCAGTGGGATTAGTTGGGGATTGATACAGGGCTATGGGGAGAGAGCGGGGCAGTGGGATTAGTTGGGGATTGATACAGGGCTATGGGGAGAGTGGGGCTGCTACCACTGTTTCAGACAGTACATTGTAGATTATAACAACTCGCTGCATATTTTCTTCCCTCCTGTTGTCACTGTCGCTCATTTGAAAATTATCGTTGTTTTAAGGTCACTGTTAGACATTATAAAATGACTTTTCTTAATTGCAATTTGAGTGAAACTCTGCTTGATTTGCAGTATATTGGTGCAGTGTGCACCATCTACAAGATGCACTGCAGCAACTCACCAAGGCTTCTTTGGCAGCACCTCGCAAACCCGTGACCTCCATCACCGAGAAGGACAAAGGCAGCAGGCGCATGGGAACACCACCAGAAAAAGATGAGTGAAGACTAATGTAGGTCCCTTGCAGTCAGAATCAGGTGAATTTACAATGGGGAACAAGGAAATGGCAGACCAATTAAACAAGTACTTTGGTTCTATCTTCACTAAGAAAGACACGAATAACCTTCCGGAAAGACTAGGGGACCGAGGGTCTAGTGAGATGGGTGAATTGAAGGAATCCTTATTAGTCAGGAAATTGTGTTTGGGAAATTGATGGGATTGAAGGCCGATAAATCCCTCGGGCCTGATAGACTGAATCCCAGACTGATTTCCGGGATGGCAGGACTGACATATGAAGAAAGACTGGATCAACTAGGCCTGTATTCACTGGAGTTTAGAAGGATGAGAGGAGATCTCATAGAAACATATAAAATTCTGATGGGATTGGACAGGTTAGATGCAGGAAGAATGTTCCCGATGTTGGGGAAGTCCAAAACCAGGGGTCACAGTCTAAGTTGTAAGCCATTTAGGACCGAGATGAGGAGAAACTTCTTCACTCAGAGAATTGTGAACCTGTGGAATTCCCTGCCGCAGAAAGTTGTTGAGGCCAGTTCGTTGGATATATTCAAAAGGGAGTTAGATGTGGCCCTTATGGCTAAAGGGATCAAGGGGTATGGAGAGAAAGCAGGAATGGGGTACTGAAGTTGCATGATCAGCCATGATCTTATTCAATGGTGGTGCAGGCTCGAAGGGCCAGATGGCCTACTCCTGCACCTATTTTCTATGTTTCTATGTTTCCCTCCAAGTTCCCCTCCAGGTCACACACCATCCTGAGTTGGAAATATATCGGCCGTTCCTTCATCGTTGCTGGGTCACAATCCTGGAACTCCCTCCCTAACAGCGCTGTGGGAGCACCTTCACCACACGGACTGCAGCGGTTCAAGAAGGCGGCTCACCATCACCTTCTCAAGGGGCAATTAGGGACGGGCAATAAATATTGGCCTTGCCAGCGACGCCCACATCCCAGCAACGAATAAAATAAATTTAAAAATTGATTGTTTTGGGTGTGTAAGAGTCACATTTCAGGTAAAGGGGCTATCTATCTTTATTTGTATGTCAGTTATTAATGCTGGAAATACTCAGCAGGTCAGGCAGCATCTGTGGAGAGAGACAGAGTTAACGTTTCAGGTCGGTGAACTTTTGTCAGAAGTGGATAAAGTTAGAGATGTAACAGATTTTCTGTAATTTATTGCAGTTCTGACGAAAGGTCATCGACATGAAATGTTCCTGTTTCTCTGCTGACAGATGCTGCCTGAGCTGCTCAGTATTTCCTGTTTTATTCCAGATTTCCAGCATCCGCCATGTTTTGCTTCTGCGCCAGTTGTTGCTGTTGCGTGTCATGTATGCTGATGACACCCAGCTCGACCTCTCTATCACTTCGCTCGACCCCTCCATGCTCCCTAAATTGTCAGACTGCTTGTCCAGCATCCTCTTCTGGATGAGCAGAAATGTTCTCCAACTGAATATTGGGAAGACCGAATATTGGGAAGACCACGCCACAAACTCCGTTCCCTACCCACTGACTACATCCCTCTTTCCAACTTCTGTCTTGAGGCAGGACCAGACTGTTCGTAACCTCGGTGTCATTTTGAAATGTGCTTCTGACCACAAATCCGCAGCATAACTATTTCCACCTCCGTAACATCGCCCGTCTCCGCCCGTGCCTCAGCTCATCCGCTGCTGAAACCCTCACCCATGCCTTTGTTACCTCTCGACTTGACTATTCCAACACACTCGCACCTCCTACATTCTACCCTGCGTAAACTAGAGCTGATCCAAAACTCAGCAGCCTGTATCCTAACTCACACCAAGTCCCGCTCACCCATCACCCCCTATACTCGCTGACCTACATTGGCTCCCGGTTAAGCAACACCTCAATTTCAAAATTCTCATCCATAAAAACAAGGAAGTCTTGCTACAGTTATACAGGGTATTGGTGAGGCCAGACCTGGAATATTGCGTGCAGTTTTGGTTTCCGTATTTACGAAAGGATATACTTGCTTTGGAGGTAGTTCAGAGAAGGCTCACTCGGTTGATTCTGGGGATGAGGGGGTTGACTTATGAGGAAAGGTTGAGTCGGTTGGGCCTCTACTCATTGGAATTCAGAAGAATGAGAGGTGATCTTATCGGAACATATAAGATAATGAGGGGGCTTGACAAGGTGGATGCAGAGAGGATGTTTCCACTGATGGGGGAGACTAGAACTAGAGGGCATGGTCTTAGAATAAGGGGCCACCCATTTAATACCGAGATGAGGAGGAATTTCTTCTCTCAGAGGGTTGTAAATCTGTGGAATTCTCTGCCCCAGAGAGCTGTGGAGGCTGGGTCATTGAATAAATTTAAAACAGAGATAGACAGATTTTTGAGCAATATGGGATTAAGAAGTTAAGGGGAGCGGGTGGGGAAGTGGAGCTGAGTCTATGATCAGGTCAGCCATGATCTTATTAAATGGCGGAGCAGGCTCGAGGGGCCGTATGGCCAACTCCTGCTCCTATTTCTTATGTTCTTATGTTTACAAATCCTTCCATGGCCCTCGCCCCTCCCTATCTCTGTAATCTCTTCCAGCCCCACAACACCCTGAGATCTCTGCGCTCCTCTAATTCTGCCCCTGAGCATCCCTGATTATAATCACTCCACCATCGGTGGCCGTGCCTTCTGCTGCCTGGGCCCCAAGCTCTGGCACTCCCTCCCGAAACCTCTCCGCCTCTCTGCTCCTTCAACACGCTCCATAAATGTGCCTCTGAACATAAGAACATAAGAATTAGGAACAGGAGTAGGCCATCTAGCCCCTCGAGCCTGCTCCGCCATTCAACAAGATCATGGCTGATCTGGCCGTGGACTCAGCTCCACTTACCCGCCCGCTCCCCGTAACCCTTAATTCCCTTATTAGTTAAAAATCTATCTGTGACTTGAACACATTCAATGAGCTAGCCTCAACTGCTTCTTTGGGCAGAGAATTCCACAGATTCACAACCCTCTGGGAGAAGAAATTCCTTCTCAATTCGGTTTTAAATTGGCTCCCCCCGTATTTTGAGGCTGTGCCCCCAGTTTTAGTCTCCCCTACCAGTGGAAACAACCTCTCTGCCTCTATCTTGTCTATCCCTTTCATGATTTTAAATGTTTCTATAAGATCACCCCTCATCCTTCTGAACTCCAACGAGTAAAGACCTAGTCTACTCAATCTATCAACATAAGGTAACCCCCTCATTTCCGGAATCAGCCTAGTGAATCGTCTCTGTACCCCTTCCAAAGCTAGTATATCCTTCCTTAAGTAAGGTGACCAAAACTGCACGCAGTACTCCAGGTGCGGCCTCACCAATATCCTATACAGTTGCAGCAGGACCTCCCTGCTTTTGTACTCCATCCCTCTCGCAATGAAGGCCAACATTCCATTCGCCTTCCTGATTACCTGCTGCACCTACAAACTAACCTTTTAGGATTCATGCTGAAACTCTAAAAGAGTTTCATGCACAAGGACCAATTGTGGAGCAGTGGAGGCGTGTCCTGCACAGTTGGAGCTGTGAGCAGTGAGAGAAGGAGCTATCAACTTGAGCTCCTGCCTGGAGAGCCCTGAGACCAGCCCAGGAAGAGAAGGAAGGAAGGGGCTTCACCACCAACTTTCACCCAGAGGGAGAGGAGGAGAACAGAAAACTTTGTACATCTTTTTACCATTCTGCAAAGAGTTGGAGAGAGGGGGAAAAACCAACAACAACAACATCCAGTGTGGAAGGAGGGAGACTCTACTATTTCTACAGGTGGGTGTGGGTGCATTTCCCAAACAGACTTTGTTGTATCGGTGGGGGGAGGAAAGAAGACCACTGAGGGCCGGAACATCGCGGGGGGTGTGTGTGTGTGTGTGGAAGTGTGCGTGGGGGCCGTGCTTACAACTAGGCCCCCCCCACAGTTGGAACCCCCCCCACCCCCCACATTTGCCTAGCCTGGGATAGCTGGAGCTACCAGGCTGAAGATTTTTCTCATTTACCCAATTAACATCATTAGGAGTGTGTGCCTGGTGGCTCTAGCTACCCCAGGTGAAGACATCTTCTCCCCCCACCTGAAGACCAACCCAAAGACTGTGCTTGTGTGTTTTGCCATCTGGGGAGTGCACCCACCCACAGCTGCGAGGGGAGACCTGCCCTCGCAGTTCCCCCCCCCTTCCCACCCCCCTCTCTCTTTCTCTGTTACTCTGATTCTCCCCTCTCTCTCTGAGAGCCCTTTTCCTCCCAAATCAATTAAAAAAACAACAAACAAACAATTAAGACAACTGAGCAGAGGGAGCAAGGCCCCTCCCCAATTGCCAACTAGGGGAGAGGTGTGCCTCATTAAGAGCTCCTCTGCTCGGTCAAATCAAACGAGGCCAATCAAGACCATTAAGGCCTGTGACTTTGGGGTGGGTGTAGCCCTTAAAGGGACCCCGTGATGGCGACCCCATCCACGCCGGTGGCGGGGCCAGCGAGGACATATGCGCAGGCGGTGTCCACATCCACGGCACCTCCTGCGCCACCCGCTGCCCTGCCACCTTTTACACTTATTACTAAAAAACACGGGGTCAAGAGCTACACTCACCCCACAATGACCATCGAGGAGTGCGTGCGGGCGATGGCTGGGGTAGTCGGCCCCTCGGCCATTGTCGCAGCCTCCAAGATGTCTGGGAAGGCCGTGTTCTTCCTGGGGTCGGAGCGGGCGGTGTCCCTGGCCCTTGAAAAGTGGCTCACGGTGGGCGGGACGTTCCTGCCGGTGGACCCTCTCGAGGCCACCGCGCAGAGGGTCATCGTGTCAAACGTCCCGCCCTTTGTTTCCGCTGAGCTCCTCCTCCCTCACCTACACCAACTGGGGGAGGTAAGGTCGGGGATCAACCCCATACCGCTCGGCCTCAGGGAGAACAGCCTGCGCCACGTGTTCTCCTTCCGCCGCCAGCTCTTTGTCGGGCTGGCGCGGGAGGACATGACGGAAGAGCACTTTAATGTGGTGCACGAGGGGACTGCCTACCGCGTCTTCTGGACGTCGGACGGCGTGCGGTGCCATGCCTGCAGGGAGGTGGGGCACGTTCGTAAGAACTGCCCCGCCTCCAAGGCCGCCAAACCACCGAAGGCGGCCAAGGCTGGCGCCGCCGCCACCCCTCCCCCTAGTTGCGTCCGCGTGCCGGGAGCCATGGGTGCGCGGGCATCGTCGGGGGCCTTTGTTTTCACGGCCTCCGGCGGGGGGGAGGGAGAGCGTCCGATCGAAAAGAAGGCACGGAAGAAGACGAGACATCTAGAGGCGGGTCCCCTCAGTGCGCCGGAAAGTTTGACCACCGCGCTCAGCCCAACCCAGTCACCGGCAAGCGCGGGGTGCCCTGAGCCCGTGCCCGAGCCCTTGACCAATACCGCAGAGGGGCTCGGGCGAGGGCAAGATAAGGAAAAGGGGGGGGCGGAGCGGGAGGCCTCGGCAGACATGGAGGTCCCCCTGCCTCCGCGCACCCCCAGGAACAAAAGGAGGCACCGCCTCAATGAGGCGGAGGGGAAACAACGTCCCTCCGCGGAGGAGGCGGTGCCCGCCGCGTGTCCCGCGTCCCCCACCAGCGTACCCAAATTGCGCTGTAGGCGCGAGGAATCTGTCCCCGGGGAGGGTGAGGCAGTCGAGGCTGCCCAGCCGCTGCCTCCTGGGGAGGGCGTGGCAGATCTGCCTGTCGTGGGGGGCGTGGGGCCAGCGGAAGAATGCGTAGCCGCCGGGTCGAGCGTCCCGGGGACTGAGGCGGGCGGGGCTGAAAAGGCTGAACCTGAGCCCGCCCAGCCAATACCCAACTTCCCCCGGGATTTGCTCGACTCTGAAAATGCCAATTTTATGGAATCTGTTCACGCTGGGGTGGGGGGTGGCGGCGGGGAGGGAGAGGAACAACAACCCTCGCCCCCTACTGTGGAGCTGGGGGAATTGGAGGACCTGGAACATTACTTTGACCAGGTCTCTCCCTGTTCCCCGGTTCCTGGGGCGGAGGGGGAACCCCTTCCTCTGTCGCTTCCCGACCCAGCACCAATTTTAAAAGAGCCCAGTGGGGACTCCTCTGCCGACGATCCTGGGGGTGGGATCGGGGCAGAGCCAGGGCCAGATGGAGCGGCCGGGCCGTTTGCCGTACCTCGTGCGGTCGACGGGCCGGCTGCTGGCAGCGACCTCCCGGAGGGGGACGGGGACTCGGTGGAGGACGCGGGTGAAGATCTCGAGTCCATCGCCAGTGAGGCGGTGGATCTGCTCGCGGCCGCCACTGAGACCCTCCTCATTCCCGCAGAGGAACTCCGGGACTTTTTGGTCCAGTGCCGGGGTCGCCGCGACCAAGCCCGTCTGGCCCTGGAAAGATGGTCCGAGCCGGGGCTGCTCGTCGCGTCCGTCCGCGCCGCCGCTAAAACCATGGCTGCGGGCGGGCCCTTATCAAAGGCTCAAGGCCTTGAGCTGCGCCGGCTCAAAAAGTTCCTCGCTGGGCTGCTGATGGAGCGGAGGTCAACAAACGACTCCACTCCCTCCCCCACAATAGGCTAAGGAAGAGGTTGCACTATGCTTTTGCCATGAAGATAACCATAGCCAGCCTCAACATCAACGGCGGCAGAGGGGCACGCCGTAGATTTGACAATTTTTCGCTCCTGCGGGAGGGGAAATATGCGGTGTGCTTCCTGCAAGAAACCCACACCGTTCCGGGAGACGAAGCCACGTGGCTCCTGGAATGGCAAGGAGAGGTCCGCATGAGCCACCTCACCGCCATTTCTAGTGGGGTGGCCATCTTGCTGGGCCCGCATTTTCAGCCGGAGATCTTGGGGGTCGAGGAGCCAGTGCCAGGCCGCTTGCTGCACGTAACGGTTCGCCTGGGGGACGTGCCGCTCCATCTCGTGAACGTGTACGCCCCTCAGCCCGGCCCGCAGCAAACGCGCTTCTTTGAAGAGGTGTCCGCTCTTCTTGGCTCCGTCGACGTCGGCGACTGCATTGTCCTCGGGGGGGATTTTAACTGCACCCTCGAGGCGAGGGACCGCTCCGGTGCCCCGCAGTGCATGACGGCGATGGAGAAGTTGAGGGACCTGGTCGGGTCCTTCGACTTGGTGGACGTCTGGCGAAATCTCCACCCCGACTCCAGCGCCTTTACTTGGGTGAGGCCTGGAGTTGGATGGTCTAGAGTCGACCGCCTTTACGTGTCTCGGGCGTACGTTTCCTGCGTCCCGGCGGCCTCCATGCGGCCGGTGCCGTGTTCGGACCACCACCTGGTGTGGGCGGAGCTCGCTTCGCTCCGCGCGAGGACGGGGGCCGCGTACTGGCACTTTAACAACCGGCTGCTGGAGGACGTGCGGTTCCAGGACTCGTTCCATCGATTCTGGTCCGACTGGAGAAGGAAGCAGGGGGGCTTCCCCTCCTTGAGGCTATGGTGGGACGTGGGCAAGGCTCACGTCCGCGTCTTCTGTCAAGAGTACGCGAGGGGGTCGACCAAGAGGCGGGCAGCCAGAGTCGGGCGCCTAGAAAAAGAGGTGCTCGACCTGGAGTCCCGTCTCGGTCAAGTCGTCCAGGACCCGGCCCTGCGGACGGTGTACGAAGCGAAGAAGGCCGCGCTGAAGGACCTGCAGCTCGTCGGGTCCCGAGGCGCGTTCGTGAGGTCGCGGATCCGGTTCCTGCGGGATCTGGACCGCGGCTCCCCCTTCTTCTACTCGCTGGAAAAAAGGCAGAGTGTCCGTAAGCAGCTCTTGACGCTGCTGGCCGACGACGGCTCTCTCGTCTCGGATCCGGAGGGCGTCAACAACAGGGTCCGTGAATATTACGGGGCTCTGTTCTCTCCGGATCCGTCCAGCGAGGAAGCGCGTAGAGTTTTGTGGGAGGACCTGCCGAAGGTCAGCCCGGAGGGCGCCGAAAATCTGGAAGCTCCGCTAAGCCTGGCGGAGCTGACCGGTGCCCTCGCCCGGCTCTCGAGGGGAAAATCCCCGGGGCTGGACGGGCTGACCGTGGAGTTCCACAGGGCGTTCTGGGACGTCCTGGGGGGCGACTACGCGCGGGTCCTGGGGGAAAGTCTGGCGACCGGGGAGATGCCCCTCTCTTGGCGCAGGGCAGTCATCGTCCTGCTGCCTAAGAAGGGCGATCTCCGCCTCCTTAAGAACTGGCGCCCAGTCTCCCTCCTCAGCACGGACTACAAAATCTTCGCCAGGGCGATGTCTGCTCGCCTTGGTGCCGTGCTGGACCACATGATCCACCCCGACCAGTCCTACACGGTCCCGGGCCGGACAATCCACGATAACATCCATCTGGTCCGGGACCTCATCCATTGTTCCCAGGAGGCTGGTCTGTCGGTCGCCTTCCTATCCCTCGACCAAGAGAAGGCGTTCGACAGGGTGGATCACGACTATCTGCTCGGAACTCTGCGCGCTTTCGGGTTCGGGACGCATTTCGTCGCCCGGATCCGACTTTTGTACGCCGCCGCGGAGTGTCTGATTAGGGTTAACGGGTCCTTGACGGCGCCCCTTCGCTTTAGGAGAGGGGTGCGCCAGGGATGCCCCATGTCCGGCCAGTTATACGCCGTTTGCGTGGAGCCCTTCCTGCGCCTCTTGCGGACGAGGTTGACGGGACTGGCTCTGCAACGGCCGGGCGTGGAGGTCGTCCTCTCGGCTTACGCCGATGACGTGCTCCTCGCGGTAGAGGATCCCGCTGACCTGCGGAGGATGCGTGAGTGCCAGGAGATTTACTCGGCCGCGTCCTCCGCCAGGATCAACTGGGAGAAATGTTCCAGACTCCTGGTGGGTCAGTGGCGGGTGGACTCCCTGCCGGAGGAGCTCAGGCCTTTTGCCTGGAGCACGACCCATCTCCTCTATCTGGGAGTCTACCTTAGCCCCGACGAGGGAGCCTGGCCGGCGAACTGGCAGGAGCTGGAGGCCAAGGTCGCCGCTCGCCTAGGGCGCTGGACAGGACTGCTCCGAGTGCTGTCCTACAGGGGTCGAGCGCTAGTCATAAACCAGCTGGTGGCCGCAATGTTGTGGTACCGGCTGGTCACTTTGACCCCTCCCCCTGCGTTTGTCGCCAAGATACAGAAGAAGCTGGTGGACTTCTTCTGGAACAACAGGAAGCACTGGGTCTCTGCCGCGGTCTTGAGTCTCCCGCTTGAGGAGGGCGGTCAGTCGTTGGTGTGCGTCAGCGCCCAGCTCGCGACTTTCCGTCTTCAGACCCTGCAGAGATACCTTTACGTCGAGCCCCCTCCTAGGTGGTGTGCTCTGGCGAGGTATTTCTTCCGCCAGCAGCGCGACCTCAATTATGACACGCAGCTCCTGTTTGTGAACTTGGGGGGTGCCAGGACCGCCCTCCGGGAGCTGCCTGTCTTTTACAGGGAACTCATCAGGGTCTGGAACAAAGTCTCCACCAAGCGCAGCTCTCCGCCGGCTGGAGTGGCGGCCGTCCTGCAGGAGCCGCTGCTCGGGAATCCGTACCTCCACGGCCGAGGTTTCATGTGGCGGTCGGAAGAGAGGGCTGTGGCTGGTGAGGTGACCAGGGTCAGGGACCTGCTCGATGGCGGAGGAGCGGGCTGGATGGCGCCAGACACGCTAGCGCGGCGCCTAAACTCTGCCAACGTCCGCCACGCGGCCGATGCCATTGAGTCGCTAAAAACAGCTCTGGGCCCTGACTCCGTTAGGTGCATCGAGGAGGCTCAAGCACGTGGGGAGATCCCGTCCGAACTGACCCCCGTCCGGACGGAATTCCTCATCGGCGCCAAACCCCGGAACCTCCCTCGGGCGCCGGCGCCTCACAACTTGAGCCGCCTCGGGGAAATCCCCTCCGTGCCTTTCAGTTCCGCGCGGAGGGGTTTCCTGTACGGGCTGCTCCTGCACATTCTCAACTTTGCCATCCTCGCCTGCCGTCCGGACACGCCATGGCGTACCATCTTGCCGTCCGGAGGAGGCGGGGGTCCCCGATGGAGGGCACTCTACGCAGGGGTCCTCCCACTATTCATCGGGGACTTGGCCTGGAGGGTGGTGCACGGAGCAGTGCCGTGCAACAAATTTTTAAGCCGGTTCACGGACTCCCAGGCCGCCTGCAATTTCTGCGGTCTGGAAGAGTCCGTGTTCCATGTTTTTATTGAGTGCACGAGGTTGCAGCCCCTCTTCCATTATTTGAAGGGGCTGCTCCTGAAATTCTGGCTGCACTTCAGTCCCACCCTCCTGATCTTTGGGCACCCTGTGCGGAGGGGAGCGGGTAGGTCCGAAGGCCTCCTCGTAGGACTGCTCCTGGGCACGGCCAAGGGTGCCATCAGCCGGTCCAGGCAGCGGGCGGTCGAGGGGGTCGTTCAACCTGACTGCCTGCCTCTCTTCCGCTCTTACATCCGGTCCAGGGTGTCCTTGGAGATGGAGCACACGGTGTCCACCGGTACGCTCGCGGCCTTCCGCGAGAGGTGGGCACCGGAGGGACTGGAGTGCATCATCACGCCCGGCAACCAAATTTTAATTTGATTTTACGTTTTAAAGTTTAATTTGTTTTAATTGCCGGTGCTTTTAGTGTCCCCTTCCCTTTTATAGGGGGCACCGGAGAAATTGTGATTTTAGTGCCCAAAAAAAAACAAAAAAAACACAAAAAAAAACTAGAAAAAGGAAAAAAAGGGCCTTGTAAATGTCTGGTGTGTCACCCAGGTCGGTTGGCACAGTTTAATGTTTATGTTTTGCAGGTAGACTCTAAAAGAGTTTCATGCACAAGGACCAATTGTGGAGCAGTGGAGGCGTGTCCTGCACAGTTGGAGCTGTGAGCAGTGAGAGAAGGAGCTATCAACTTGAGCTCCTGCCTGGAGAGCCCTGAGACCAGCCCAGGAAGAGAAGGAAGGAAGGGGCTTCACCACCAACTTTCACCCAGAGGGAGAGGAGGAGAACAGAAAACTTTGTACATCTTTTTACCATTCTGCAAAGAGTTGGAGAGAGGGGGAAAAACCAACAACAACAACATCCAGTGTGGAAGGAGGGAGACTCTACTATTTCTACAGGTGGGTGTGGGTGCATTTCCCAAACAGACTTTGTTGTATCGGTGGGAGGAGGAAAGAAGACCACTGAGGGCCGGAACATCGCGCGGGGTGTGTGTGTGTGTGGAAGTGTGCGTGGGGGCCGTGCTTACAACTAGGCCCCCCCCACAGTTGGAACCCCCCCCACCCCCCACATTTGCCTAGCCTGGGATAGCTGGAGCTACCAGGCTGAAGATTTTTCTCATTTACCCAATTAACATCGTTAGGAGTGTGTGCCTGGTGGCTCTAGCTACCCCAGGTGAAGACATCTTCTCCCCCCACCTGAAGACCAACCCAAAGACTGTGCTTGTGTGTTTTGCCATCTGGGGAGTGCACCCACCCACAGCTGCGAGGGGAGACCTGCCCTCGCAGTTCCCCCCCCCTTCCCACCCCCCTCTCTCTTTCTCTGTTACTCTGATTCTCCCCTCTCTCTCTGAGAGCCCTTTTCCTCCCAAATCAATTAAAAAAACAACAAACAAACAATTGAGACAACTGAGCAGAGGGAGCAAGGCCCCTCCCCAATTGCCAACTAGGGGAGAGGTGTGCCTCATTAAGAGCTCCTCTGCTCGGTCAAATCAAACGAGGCCAATCAAGACCATTAAGGCCTGTGACTTTGGGGTGGGTGTAGCCCTTAAAGGGACCCCGTGATGGCGACCCCATCCACGCCGGTGGCGGGGCCAGCGAGGACATATGCGCAGGCGGTGTCCACATCCACGGCACCTCCTGCGCCACCCGCTGCCCTGCCACCTTTTACACTTATTACTAAAAAACACGGGGTCAAGAGCTACACTCACCCCACAATGACCATCGAGGAGTGCGTGCGGGCGATGGCTGGGGTAGTCGGCCCCTCGGCCATTGTCGCAGCCTCCAAGATGTCTGGGAAGGCCGTGTTCTTACTGGGGTCGGAGCGGGCGGTGTCCCTGGCCCTTGAAAAGGGGCTCACGGTGGGCGGGACGTTCCTGCCGGTGGACCCTCTCGAGGCCACCGCGCAGAGGGTCATCGTGTCAAACGTCCCGCCCTTTGTTTCCGCTGAGCTCCTCCTCCCTCACCTACACCAACTGGGGGAGGTAAGGTCGGGGATCAACCCCATACCGCTCGGCCTCAGGGAGAGCAGCCTGCGCCACGTGTTCTCCTTCCGCCGCCAGCTCTTTGTCCGGCTGGCGCGGGAGGAGACGACGGAAGGGGTCTTTTAATGTGGTGCACGAGGGGACTGCCTACCGCGTCTTCTGGACGTCGGACGGCGTGCGGTGCCATGCCTGTAGGGAGGTGGGGCACGTTCGTAAGAACTGCCCCGCCTCCAAGGCCGCCAAACCACCGAAGGCGGCCAAGGCTGGCGCCGCCGCCACCCCTCCCCCTAGTTGCGTCCGCGTGCCGGGAGCCATGGGTGCGCGGGCATCGTCGGGGGCCTTTGTTTTCACGGCCTCCGGCGGGGGGGAGGGAGAGCGTCCGAGCGGAAAGAAGGCGCGGAAGAAGACGAGACATCTAGAGGCGGGTCCCCTCAGTGCGCCGGAAAGTTTGACCACCGCGCTCAGCCCAACCCAGTCACCGGCGAGCGCGGGGTGCCCTGAGCCCGTGCCCGAGCCCTTGACCAATACCGCAGAGGGGCTCGGGCGAGGGCAAGATAAGGAAAAGGGGGGGGCGGAGCGGGAGGCCTCGGCAGACATGGAGGTCTCCCTGCCTCCGCGCACCCCCAGGAACAAAAAGAGGCACCGCCCCAATGAGGCGGAGGGGGAACAACGTCCCTCCGCGGAGGAGGCGGTGCCCGCCGCGTGTCCCGCGTCCCCCACCAGCGTACCCAAATTGCGCTGTAGGCGCGAGGAATCTGTCCCCGGGGAGGGTGAGGCAGTCGAGGCTGCCCAGCCGCTGCCTCCTGGGGAGGGCGTGGCAGATCTGCCTGTCGTGGGGGGCGTGGGGCCAGCGGAAGAATGCGTAGCCGCCGGGTCGAGCGTCCCGGGGACTGAGGCGGGCGGGGCTGAAAAGGCTGAACCTGAGCCCGCCCAGCCAATACCCAACTTCCCCCGGGATTTGCTCGACTCTGAAAATGCCAATTTTATGGAATCTGTTCACGCTGGGGTGGGGGGTGGCGGCGGGGAGGGAGAGGAACAACAACCCTCGCCCCCTACTGTGGAGCTGGGGGAATTGGAGGACCTGGAACATTACTTTGACCAGGTCTCTCCCTGTTCCCCGGTTCCTGGGGCGGAGGGGGAACCCCTTCCTCTGTCGCTTCCCGACCCAGCACCAATTTTAAAAGAGCCCAGTGGGGACTCCTCTGCCGACGATCCTGGGGGTGGGATCGGGGCAGAGCCAGGGCCAGATGGAGCGGCCGGGCCGTTTGCCGTACCTCGTGCGGTCGACGGGCCGGCTGCTGGCAGCGACCTCCCGGAGGGGGACGGGGACTCGGTGGAGGACGCGGGTGAAGATCTCGAGTCCATCGCCAGTGAGGCGGTGGATCTGCTCGCGGCCGCCACTGAGACCCTCCTCATTCCCGCAGAGGAACTCCGGGACTTTTTGGTCCAGTGCCGGGGTCGCCGCGACCAAGCCCGTCTGGCCCTGGAAAGATGGTCCGAGCCGGGGCTGCTCGTCGCGTCCGTCCGCGCCGCCGCTAAAACCATGGCTGCGGGCGGGCCCTTATCAAAGGCTCAAGGCCTTGAGCTGCGCCGGCTCAAAAAGTTCCTCGCTGGGCTGCTGATGGAGCGGAGGTCAACAAACGACTCCACTCCCTCCCCCACAATAGGCTAAGGAAGAGGTTGCACTATGCTTTTGCCATGAAGATAACCATAGCCAGCCTCAACATCAACGGCGGCAGAGGGGCACGCCGTAGATTTGACAATTTTTCGCTCCTGCGGGAGGGGAAATATGCGGTGTGCTTCCTGCAAGAAACCCACACCGTTCCGGGAGACGAAGCCACGTGGCTCCTGGAATGGCAAGGAGAGGTCCGCATGAGCCACCTCACCGCCATTTCTAGTGGGGTGGCCATCTTGCTGGGCCCGCATTTTCAGCCGGAGATCTTGGGGGTCGAGGAGCCAGTGCCAGGCCGCTTGCTGCACGTAACGGTTCGCCTGGGGGACGTGCCGCTCCATCTCGTGAACGTGTACGCCCCTCAGCCCGGCCCGCAGCAAACGCGCTTCTTTGAAGAGGTGTCCGCTCTTCTTGGCTCCGTCGACGTCGGCGACTGCATTGTCCTCGGGGGGGATTTTAACTGCACCCTCGAGGCGAGGGACCGCTCCGGTGCCCCGCAGTGCATGACGGCGATGGAGAAGTTGAGGGACCTGGTCGGGTCCTTCGACTTGGTGGACGTCTGGCGAAATCTCCACCCCGACTCCAGCGCCTTTACTTGGGTGAGGCCTGGAGTTGGATGGTCTAGAGTCGACCGCCTTTACGTGTCTCGGGCGTACGTTTCCTGCGTCCCGGCGGCCTCCATGCGGCCGGTGCCGTGTTCGGACCACCACCTGGTGTGGGCGGAGCTCGCTTCGCTCCGCGCGAGGACGGGGGCCGCGTACTGGCACTTTAACAACCGGCTGCTGGAGGACGTGCGGTTCCAGGACTCGTTCCATCGATTCTGGTCCGACTGGAGAAGGAAGCAGGGGGGCTTCCCCTCCTTGAGGCTATGGTGGGACGTGGGCAAGGCTCACGTCCGCGTCTTCTGTCAAGAGTACGCGAGGGGGTCGACCAAGAGGCGGGCAGCCAGAGTCGGGCGCCTAGAAAAAGAGGTGCTCGACCTGGAGTCCCGTCTCGGTCAAGTCGTCCAGGACCCGGCCCTGCGGACGGTGTACGAAGCGAAGAAGGCCGCGCTGAAGGACCTGCAGCTCGTCGGGTCCCGAGGCGCGTTCGTGAGGTCGCGGATCCGGTTCCTGCGGGATCTGGACCGCGGCTCCCCCTTCTTCTACTCGCTGGAAAAAAGGCAGAGTGTCCGTAAGCAGCTCTTGACGCTGCTGGCCGACGACGGCTCTCTCGTCTCGGATCCGGAGGGCGTCAACAACAGGGTCCGTGAATATTACGGGGCTCTGTTCTCTCCGGATCCGTCCAGCGAGGAAGCGCGTAGAGTTTTGTGGGAGGACCTGCCGAAGGTCAGCCCGGAGGGCGCCGAAAATCTGGAAGCTCCGCTAAGCCTGGCGGAGCTGACCGGTGCCCTCGCCCGGCTCTCGAGGGGAAAATCCCCGGGGCTGGACGGGCTGACCGTGGAGTTCCACAGGGCGTTCTGGGACGTCCTGGGGGGCGACTACGCGCGGGTCCTGGGGGAAAGTCTGGCGACCGGGGAGATGCCCCTCTCTTGGCGCAGGGCAGTCATCGTCCTGCTGCCTAAGAAGGGCGATCTCCGCCTCCTTAAGAACTGGCGCCCAGTCTCCCTCCTCAGCACGGACTACAAAATCTTCGCCAGGGCGATGTCTGCTCGCCTTGGTGCCGTGCTGGACCACATGATCCACCCCGACCAGTCCTACACGGTCCCGGGCCGGACAATCCACGATAACATCCATCTGGTCCGGGACCTCATCCATTGTTCCCAGGAGGCTGGTCTGTCGGTCGCCTTCCTATCCCTCGACCAAGAGAAGGCGTTCGACAGGGTGGATCACGACTATCTGCTCGGAACTCTGCGCGCTTTCGGGTTCGGGACGCATTTCGTCGCCCGGATCCGACTTTTGTACGCCGCCGCGGAGTGTCTGATTAGGGTTAACGGGTCCTTGACGGCGCCCCTTCGCTTTAGGAGAGGGGTGCGCCAGGGATGCCCCATGTCCGGCCAGTTATACGCCGTTTGCGTGGAGCCCTTCCTGCGCCTCTTGCGGACGAGGTTGACGGGACTGGCTCTGCAACGGCCGGGCGTGGAGGTCGTCCTCTCGGCTTACGCCGATGACGTGCTCCTCGCGGTAGAGGATCCCGCTGACCTGCGGAGGATGCGTGAGTGCCAGGAGATTTACTCGGCCGCGTCCTCCGCCAGGATCAACTGGGAGAAATGTTCCAGACTCCTGGTGGGTCAGTGGCGGGTGGACTCCCTGCCGGAGGAGCTCAGGCCTTTTGCCTGGAGCACGACCCATCTCCTCTATCTGGGAGTCTACCTTAGCCCCGACGAGGGAGCCTGGCCGGCGAACTGGCAGGAGCTGGAGGCCAAGGTCGCCGCTCGCCTAGGGCGCTGGACAGGACTGCTCCGAGTGCTGTCCTACAGGGGTCGAGCGCTAGTCATAAACCAGCTGGTGGCCGCAATGTTGTGGTACCGGCTGGTCACTTTGACCCCTCCCCCTGCGTTTGTCGCCAAGATACAGAAGAAGCTGGTGGACTTCTTCTGGAACAACAGGAAGCACTGGGTCTCTGCCGCGGTCTTGAGTCTCCCGCTTGAGGAGGGCGGTCAGTCGTTGGTGTGCGTCAGCGCCCAGCTCGCGACTTTCCGTCTTCAGACCCTGCAGAGATACCTTTACGTCGAGCCCCCTCCTAGGTGGTGTGCTCTGGCGAGGTATTTCTTCCGCCAGCAGCGCGACCTCAATTATGACACGCAGCTCCTGTTTGTGAACTTGGGGGGTGCCAGGACCGCCCTCCGGGAGCTGCCTGTCTTTTACAGGGAACTCATCAGGGTCTGGAACAAAGTCTCCACCAAGCGCAGCTCTCCGCCGGCTGGAGTGGCGGCCGTCCTGCAGGAGCCGCTGCTCGGGAATCCGTACCTCCACGGCCGAGGTTTCATGTGGCGGTCGGAAGAGAGGGCTGTGGCTGGTGAGGTGACCAGGGTCAGGGACCTGCTCGATGGCGGAGGAGCGGGCTGGATGGCGCCAGACACGCTAGCGCGGCGCCTAAACTCTGCCAACGTCCGCCACGCGGCCGATGCCATTGAGTCGCTAAAAACAGCTCTGGGCCCTGACTCCGTTAGGTGCATCGAGGAGGCTCAAGCACGTGGGGAGATCCCGTCCGAACTGACCCCCGTCCGGACGGAATTCCTCATCGGCGCCAAACCCCGGAACCTCCCTCGGGCGCCGGCGCCTCACAACTTGAGCCGCCTCGGGGAAATCCCCTCCGTGCCTTTCAGTTCCGCGCGGAGGGGTTTCCTGTACGGGCTGCTCCTGCACATTCTCAACTTTGCCATCCTCGCCTGCCGTCCGGACACGCCATGGCGTACCATCTTGCCGTCCGGAGGAGGCGGGGGTCCCCGATGGAGGGCACTCTACGCAGGGGTCCTCCCACTATTCATCGGGGACTTGGCCTGGAGGGTGGTGCACGGAGCAGTGCCGTGCAACAAATTTTTAAGCCGGTTCACGGACTCCCAGGCCGCCTGCAATTTCTGCGGTCTGGAAGAGTCCGTGTTCCATGTTTTTATTGAGTGCACGAGGTTGCAGCCCCTCTTCCATTATTTGAAGGGGCTGCTCCTGAAATTCTGGCTGCACTTCAGTCCCACCCTCCTGATCTTTGGGCACCCTGTGCGGAGGGGAGCGGGTAGGTCCGAAGGCCTCCTCGTAGGACTGCTCCTGGGCACGGCCAAGGGTGCCATCAGCCGGTCCAGGCAGCGGGCGGTCGAGGGGGTCGTTCAACCTGACTGCCTGCCTCTCTTCCGCTCTTACATCCGGTCCAGGGTGTCCTTGGAGATGGAGCACACGGTGTCCACCGGTACGCTCGCGGCCTTCCGCGAGAGGTGGGCACCGGAGGGACTGGAGTGCATCATCACGCCCGGCAACCAAATTTTAATTTGATTTTACGTTTTAAAGTTTAATTTGTTTTAATTGCCGGTGCTTTTAGTGTCCCCTTCCCTTTTATAGGGGGCACCGGAGAAATTGTGATTTTAGTGCCCAAAAAAAAACAAAAAAAACACAAAAAAAAACTAGAAAAAGGAAAAAAAGGGCCTTGTAAATGTCTGGTGTGTCACCCAGGTCGGTTGGCACAGTTTAATGTTTATGTTTTGCAGGTAGACTCTAAAAGAGTTTCATGCACAAGGACCAATTGTGGAGCAGTGGAGGCGTGTCCTGCACAGTTGGAGCTGTGAGCAGTGAGAGAAGGAGCTATCAACTTGAGCTCCTGCCTGGAGAGCCCTGAGACCAGCCCAGGAAGAGAAGGAAGGAAGGGGCTTCACCACCAACTTTCACCCAGAGGGAGAGGAGGAGAACAGAAAACTTTGTACATCTTTTTACCATTCTGCAAAGAGTTGGAGAGAGGGGGAAAAACCAACAACAACAACATCCAGTGTGGAAGGAGGGAGACTCTACTATTTCTACAGGTGGGTGTGGGTGCATTTCCCAAACAGACTTTGTTGTATCGGTGGGAGGAGGAAAGAAGACCACTGAGGGCCGGAACATCGCGCGGGGTGTGTGTGTGTGTGGAAGTGTGCGTGGGGGCCGTGCTTACAACTAGGCCCCCCCCACAGTTGGAACCCCCCCCACCCCCCACATTTGCCTAGCCTGGGATAGCTGGAGCTACCAGGCTGAAGATTTTTCTCATTTACCCAATTAACATCGTTAGGAGTGTGTGCCTGGTGGCTCTAGCTACCCCAGGTGAAGACATCTTCTCCCCCCACCTGAAGACCAACCCAAAGACTGTGCTTGTGTGTTTTGCCATCTGGGGAGTGCACCCACCCACAGCTGCGAGGGGAGACCTGCCCTCGCAGTTCCCCCCCCTTCCCACCCCCCTCTCTCTTTCTCTGTTACTCTGATTCTCCCCTCTCTCTCTGAGAGCCCTTTTCCTCCCAAATCAATTAAAAAAACAACAAACAAACAATTGAGACAACTGAGCAGAGGGAGCAAGGCCCCTCCCCAATTGCCAACTAGGGGAGAGGTGTGCCTCATTAAGAGCTCCTCTGCTCGGTCAAATCAAACGAGGCCAATCAAGACCATTAAGGCCTGTGACTTTGGGGTGGGTGTAGCCCTTAAAGGGACCCCGTGATGGCGACCCCATCCACGCCGGTGGCGGGGCCAGCGAGGACATATGCGCAGGCGGTGTCCACATCCACGGCACCTCCTGCGCCACCCGCTGCCCTGCCACCTTTTACACTTATTACTAAAAAACACGGGGTCAAGAGCTACACTCACCCCACAATGACCATCGAGGAGTGCGTGCGGGCGATGGCTGGGGTAGTCGGCCCCTCGGCCATTGTCGCAGCCTCCAAGATGTCTGGGAAGGCCGTGTTCTTACTGGGGTCGGAGCGGGCGGTGTCCCTGGCCCTTGAAAAGGGGCTCACGGTGGGCGGGACGTTCCTGCCGGTGGACCCTCTCGAGGCCACCGCGCAGAGGGTCATCGTGTCAAACGTCCCGCCCTTTGTTTCCGCTGAGCTCCTCCTCCCTCACCTACACCAACTGGGGGAGGTAAGGTCGGGGATCAACCCCATACCGCTCGGCCTCAGGGAGAGCAGCCTGCGCCACGTGTTCTCCTTCCGCCGCCAGCTCTTTGTCCGGCTAGCGCAGGAGGACATGACGGAAGGGGTCTTTTAATGTGGTGCACGAGGGGACTGCCTACCGCGTCTTCTGGACGTCGGACGGCGTGCGGTGCCATGCCTGTAGGGAGGTGGGGCACGTTCGTAAGAACTGCCCCGCCTCCAAGGCCGCCAAACCACCGAAGGCGGCCAAGGCTGGCGCCGCCGCCACCCCTCCCCCTAGTTGCGTCCGCGTGCCGGGAGCCATGGGTGCGCGGGCATCGTCGGGGGCCTTTGTTTTCACGGCCTCCGGCGGGGGGGAGGGAGAGCGTCCGAGCGGAAAGAAGGCGCGGAAGAAGACGAGACATCTAGAGGCGGGTCCCCTCAGTGCGCCGGAAAGTTTGACCACCGCGCTCAGCCCAACCCAGTCACTGGCGAGCGCGGGGTGCCCTGAGCCCGTGCCCGAGCCCTTGACCAATACCGCAGAGGGGCTCGGGCGAGGGCAAGATAAGGAAAAGGGGGGGGCGGAGCGGGAGGCCTCGGCAGACATGGAGGTCTCCCTGCCTCCGCGCACCCCCAGGAACAAAAGGAGGCACCGCCCCAATGAGGCGGAGGGGAAACAACGTCCCTCCGCGGAGGAGTCGGTGCCCGCCGCGTGTCCCGCGTCCCCCACCAGCGCCCCCAAATTGCGCTGTAGGCGCGAGGAATCTGTCCCCGGGGAGGGTGAGGCAGTCGAGGCTGCCCAGCCGCTGCCTCCTGGGGAGGGCGTGGAAGATCTGCCTGTCGTGGGGGGCGTGGGGCCAGCGGAAGAATGCGTAGCCGCCGGGTCGAGCGTCCCGGGGACTGAGGCGGGCGGGGCTGAAAAGGCTGAACCTGAGCCCGCCCAGCCAATACCCAACTTCCCCCGGGATTTGCTCGACTCTGAAAATGCCAATTTTATGGAATCCGTTCACGCTGGGGTGGGGGGTGGCGGCGGGGAGGGAGAGGAACAACAACCCTCGCCCCCTACTGTGGAGCTGGGGGAATTGGAGGACCTGGAACATTACTTTGACCAGGTCTCTCCGTGTTCCCCGGTTCCTGGGGCGGAGGAGGAACCCCTTCCGCTGTCGCTTCCCGACCCAGCACCAATTTTAAAAGAGCCCAGTGGGGACTCCTCTGCCGACGATCCTGGGGGTGGGATCGGGGCAGAGCCAGGGCCAAATGGAGCGGCCGGGCCGTTTGCCGTACCTCGTGCGGTCGACGGGCCGGCTGCTAGCGGCGACCTCCCGGAGGGAGACGGGGACTCAGTGGAGGACGCGGGTGAAGATCTCGAGTCCATCGCCAGTGAGGCGGTGGATCTGCTCGCGGACGCCACTGAGACCCTCCTCATTCCCGCAGAGGAACTCCGGGACTTTTTGGTCCAGTGCCGGGGTCGCCGCGACCAAGCCCGTCTGGCCCTGGAAAGATGGTCCGAGCCGGGGCTGCTCGTCGCGTCCGTCCGCGCCACCGCTAAAACCATGGCCGCGGGCGGGCCCTTATCAAAGGCTCAAGGCCTTGAGCTGCGCCGGCTCAAAAAGTTCCTCGCTGGGCTGCTGATGGAGTGGAGGTCAACAAACGACTCCACTCCCTCCCCCACAATAGGCTAAGGAAGAGGTTGCACTATGCTTTTGCCATGAAGATAACCATAGCCAGCCTCAACATCAACGGCGGCAGAGGGGCACGCCGTAGATTTGCCAATTTTTCGCTCCTGCGGGAGGGGAAATATGCGGTGTGCTTCCTGCAAGAAACCCACACCGTTCCGGGAGACGAAGCCACGTGGCTCCTGGAATGGCAAGGAGAGGTCCGCATGAGCCACCTCACCGCCATTTCTAGTGGGGTGGCCATCTTGCTGGGCCCGCATTTTCAGCCGGAGATCTTGGGGGTCGAGGAGCCAGTGCCAGGCCGCTTGCTGCACGTAACGGTTCGCCTGGGGGACGTGCCGCTCCATCTCGTGAACGTGTACGCCCCTCAGCCCGGCCCGCAGCAAACGCGCTTCTTTGAAGAGGTGTCCGCTCTTCTTGGCTCCGTCGACGTCGGCGACTGCATTGTCCTCGGGGGGGATTTTAACTGCACCCTCGAGGCGAGGGACCGCTCCGGTACCCCGCAGAGCATGACGGCGATGGAGAAGTTGAGGGACCTGGTCGGGTCCTTCGACTTGGTGGACGTCTGGCGAAATCTCCACCCCGACTCCAGCGCCTTTACTTGGGTGAGGCCTGGAGTTGGATGGTCTAGAGTCGACCGCCTTTACGTGTCTCGGGCGTACGTTTCCTACGTCCCGGCGGCCTCCATGCGGCCGGTGCCGTGTTCGGACCACCACCTGGTGTGGGCGGAGCTCGCTTCGCTCCGCGCGAGGACGGGGTCCGCGTACTGGCACTTTAACAACCGGCTGCTGGAGGACGTGCGGTTCCAGGACTCGTTCCGTCGATTCTGGTCCGACTGGAGAAGGAAGCAGGGGGGCTTCCCCTCCTTGAGGCTATGGTGGGACGTGGGCAAGGCTCACGTCCGCGTCTTCTGTCAAGAGTACGCGAGGGGGTCGACCAAGAGGCGGGCGGCCAGAGTCGGGCACCTAGAAAAAGAGGTGCTCGACCTGGAAGCCCGTCTCGGTCAAGTCGTCCAGGACCCGGCCCTGCGGACGGTGTACGAAGCGAAGAAGGCCGCGCTGAAGGACCTGCAGCTCGTCGGGTCCCGAGGCGCGTTCGTGAGGTCGCGGATCCGGTTCCTGCGGGATCTGGACCGCGGCTCCCCCTTCTTCTACTCGCTGGAAAAAAGGCAGAGTGTCCGTAAGCAGCTCTTGACGCTGCTGGCCGACGACGGCTCTCTCGTCTCGGATCCGGAGGGCGTCAACAACAGGGCCCGTGAATATTACGGGGCTCTGTTCTCTCCGGGTCCGTCCAACGAGGAAGCGCGTAGAGTTTTGTGGGAGGCCCTGCCGAAGGTCAGCCCGGAGGGCGCCGAAAATCTGGAAGCTCCGCTAAGCCTGGCGGAGCTGACCGGTGCCCTCGCCCGGCTCTCGAGGGGAAAATCCCCGGGGCTGGACGGGCTGACCGTGGAGTTCCACAGGGCGTTCTGGGACGTCCTGGGGAGCGACTACGCGCGGGTCCTGGGGGAAAGTCTGGCGACCGGGGAGATGCCCCTCTCTTGGCGCAGGGCAGTCATCGTCCTGCTGCCTAAGAAGGGCGATCTCCGCCTCCTTAAGAACTGGCGCCCGGTCTCCCTCCTCAGCACGGACTACAAAATCTTCGCCAGGGCGATGTCTGCTCGCCTTGGTGCCGTGCTGGACCACATGATCCACCCCGACCAGTCCTACACGGTCCCGGGCCGGACAATCCACGATAACATCCATCTGGTCCGGGACCTCATCCATTGTTCCCAGGAGGCTGGTCTGTCGGTCGCCTTCCTATCCCTCGACCAAGAGAAGGCGTTCGACAGGGTGGATCACGATTATCTGCTCGGAACTCTGCGCGCTTTCGGGTTCGGGACGCATTTCGTCGCCCGGATCCGACTTTTGTACGCCGCCGCGGAGTGTCTGATTAAGGTTAACGGGTCCTTGACGGCGCCCCTTCGCTTTAGGAGAGGGGTGCGCCAGGGATGCCCCATGTCCGGCCAGTTATATGCTGTCTGCGTGGAGCCTTTCCTGCGCCTCTTGCGGACGAGGTTGACGGGACTGGCTCTGCAAGGGCCGGGCGTGGAGGTCGTCCTCTCGGCTTACGCCGATGACGTGCTCCTTGCGGTAGAGGATCCCGCTGACCTGTGGAGGATGTGTGAGTGCCAGGAGATTTACTCGGCCGCGTCCTCCGCCAGGATCAACTGGGAGAAATGTTCCGGACTCCTGGTGGGTCAGTGGCGGGTGGACTCCCTGCCGGAGGAGCTCAGGCCTTTTGCCTGGAGCACGACCCATCTCCTCTATCTGGGAGTCTACCTTAGCCCCGACGAGGGAGCCTGGCCGGCGAACTGGCAGGAGCTGGAGGCCAAGGTTGCCGCTCGCCTAGGGCGCTGGACAGGACTGCTCCGAGTGCTGTCCTACAGGGGTCGAGCGCTAGTCATAAACCAGCTGGTGGCCGCAATGCTGTGGTACCGGCTGGTCACTTTGACCCCTCCCCCTGCGTTTGTCGCCAAGATACAGAAGAAGCTGGTGGACTTCTTCTGGAACAACAGGAAGCACTGGGTCTCTGCCGCGGTCCTGAGTCTCCCGCTTGAGGAGGGCGGTCAGTCGTTGGTGTGCGTCAGCGCCCAGCTCGCGACTTTCCGTCTTCAGACCCTGCAGAGATACCTTTACGTCGAGCCCCCTCCTAGGTGGTGTGCTCTGGCGAGGTATTTCTTCCGCCAGCAGCGCGACCTCAATTATGACACGCAGCTCCTGTTGTGAACTTGGGGGGTGCCAGGACCGCCCTCCGGGAGCTGCCTGTCTTTTACAGGGAACTCATCAGGGTCTGGAACAAAGTCTCCACCAAGCGCAGCTCTCCGCCGGCTGGAGTGGCGGCCGTCCTGCAGGAGCCGCTGCTCAGGAATCCGTACCTCCACGGCCGAGGTTTCATGTGGCGGTCGGAAGAGAGGGCTGTGGCTGGTGAGGTGACCAGGGTCAGGGACCTGCTCGATGGCGGAGGAGCGGGCTGGATGGCGCCAGACACGCTGGCGCGGCGCCTAAACTCTGCCAACGTCCGCCACGCGGCCGATGCCATCGAGTCGCTAAAAACAGCTCTGGGCCCTGACTCCGTTAGGTGCATCGAGGAGGCTCAAGCACGTGGGGAGATCCCGTCTGAACTGACCCCCGTCCGGACGGAATTCCTCATCGGCGCCAAACCCCGGAACCTCCTTCGGGGGCCGGCGCCTCACAACTTGAGCCGCCTCGGGGAAATCCCCTCCGTGCCTTTCAGTTCCGCGCGGAGGGGTTTCCTGTACGGGCTGCTCCTGCACACCCTCAACTTTGCCATCCTCGCCGGCCGTCCGGACACGCCATGGCGTACCATCTTGCTGTCCGGAGGAGGCAGGGGTCCCCGATGGAGGGCACTCTACGCAGGGGTCCTCCCACTATTCATCGGGGACTTGGCCTGGAGGGTGGTGCACGGAGCAGTGCCGTGCAACAAATTTTTAAGCCGGTTCACGGACTCCCAGGCCGCCTGCAATTTCTGCGGTCTGGAGGAGTCCGTGTTCCATGTTTTTATTGAGTGCACGAGGTTGCAGCCCCTGTTCCATTATTTGAAGGGGCTGCTCCTGAAATTCTGGCTGCACTTCAGTCCCAATCTCCTGATCTTTGGGCACCCTGTGCGGAGGGGAGCGGGTAGGTCCGAAGGCCTCCTCGTAGGACTGCTTCTGGGCACGGCCAAGGGTGCCATCAGCCGGTCCAGGCAGCGGGCGGTCGAGGGGATCGTTCAACCTGACTGCCTGCCTCTCTTCCGCTCTTACATCCGGTCCAGGGTGTCCTTGGAGATGGAGCACGCGGTGTCCACCGGTACGCTCGCGGCCTTCCGCGAGAGGTGGGCACCGGAGGGACTGGAGTGCATCATCACGCCCGGCAACCAAATTTTAATTTGATTTTACGTTTTAAAGTTTAATTTGTTTTCATTGCCGGTGCTTTTAGTGTCCCCCTTCCCTTTTATAGGGGGCACTGGGGAAAATTGTGAATTTAGTGCCCAAAAAAAACCCCAAAAAAAACAAAAAAACAGAAAAAAAAAACAAAAAGGGGGAAAAAAAAAAAAGGGCCTTGTAAATGTCTGGAGTGTCACCCAGGTCGGGTGGCACAGTTTAATGTTTTATGTTTTGCAGGTGAACTCCAAAAAGAGTTTCATGCACAAGGACCAATTGTGGAGCAGTGGAGGCGTGTCCTGCACAGTTGGAGCTGAGCTGCAGAGAGGAGAGCAGCCATCAACTTTTGCTCCTGCCTGGAGAGCCCTGAGACCAGGCCAGGAAGAGGAGGTAGGAAGGGGCTTCACCACCAACTTTCACCCAGAGGGAGAGGAGGAGAACAGAAACCTTTGTACATCTTTTTACCATTCTGCAAAGAGTTGGAGAGAGGGGGAAAAGACCAAAACAACATCCAGTGTGGAATGAGGGAGACTCTACATTTCTACAGGTGGGTGTGGGTGCATTTCCCAAACAGACTTTGTTGTATCGGTGGGGGGAGGAAAGAAGACCACTGAGGGCCGGAACATCGCGGGGGGTGTGTGTGTGTGTGGTAGTGTGTGTGGGGGCCTTGCTTACAATTAGGCCCCCCCCACAATTGGAACCCCCCCCACCCCCCACATTTGCCTAGCTTGGGATAGCTGGAGCTACCTGGCTGAAGATTTTTTAATCACCCAATTAACATCGTTAGGAGTGTGTGCCTGGTGGCTCTAGCTGCCCCAGGTGAAGACGTCTTCTCCCCCCACCTGAAGACCAATCCAAAGACTGTGTTTTGTGTGTTTTGCCATCTGGGGATTGCACCCACCCACAGCTGCGAGGGGAGACCTGCCCTCGCAGTTCCCCCCCCCGCCTTCCCACCCCCCTCTCTCTTTCCCTGTTACTCTGTTTCTCCCCTCTCTCTCTGAGGCCCCTTTCTCCTAATTTAAAAAAAAAGGGAACAATTAAGACAACTGAGCAGAGGGAGCAAGGCCCCTCCCCAATTGCCAACTAGGGGAGAGGTGTGCCTCATTAAGGGCTCCTCTGCTCAGTTAATATACGAGGCCAATTAAGATCATTATGGCCTGTGACTTTGGGGTGGGTGTGGCCCTTAAAGGGACCCCGTGATGGCGACCCCATCCACGCCGGTGGCGGGGCCAGCGAGGACATATGCGCAGGCGGTGTCCACATCCACGGTGCCTCCTGCGCCACCTGCTACCCTGCCACCATTCAAACTAATAACCAAAAAACACGGGGTCAAGAGCTACACTCACCCCACAATGAGCATTGAGGAGTGCGTGCGGGCGATGGCTGGGGTAGTCGGCCCCTCGGCCATTGTCGCAGCCTCCAAGATGTCTGGGAAGGCTGTGTTCTTCCTGGGGTCGGAGCGGGCGGTGTCCCTGGCCCTCGAAAAGGGGCTCACGGTGGGCGGGACGTTCCTGCCGGTGGATCCTCTCGAGGCCACTGCGCAGAGGGTCATCATATCAAACGTCCCGCCCTTTGTTCCCGCTGAGCTGCTCCTCCCTCACCTACACCAACTGGGGGAGGTAAGGTCAGGGATCAACCCCATACCGCTCGGCCTAAGGGAGAACAGCCTGCGCCACATGTTCTCCTTCCGCCGCCAGCTCTTTGTCCGGCTGGCGCGGGAGGAGACGACAGAGGGGTATTTTAACGTGGTGCACGAGGGGACTGCCTACCGCGTCTTCTGGACGTCGGACGGCGTGCGGTGCCATGCCTGTAGGGAGGTGGGGCATGTTCGTAAGAACTGCCCCGCCTCCAAGGCCGCCAAACCACCGAAGGCGTCCAAGGCTGGCGCCGCCGTCACCCCTCCCCCTAGTTGCGTCCGCGTGCCGGGAGCCGTAGGTGCGCGGGCATCGTCGGAGGCCTTTGTTTTCAGGGCCTCCGGCGGGGGGAGGGAGAGCGTCCGACCGGAAAGAAGGCGCGGAAGAAGGCAAAACATCAAGAGGCGGGTCCCCTCGGTGCGCCAGATAATTTGACCACCGCGCTCAGCCCAACCCCGTCATCGGCGAGCGCGGGGTGCCCTGAGCCCGTGCCTGAGCCCTTGAATAACACCACAGAGGGGCCCAGGCGCGGGCAAGAAAAGGAAAAGGGGGGGGCGGAGCGGGAGGCCTCGGCAGACATAGAGGTCTCCCTGCCTTCGCGCACCCCCAGGAACAAAAAGAGGCGCGGCTCCGATGAGGCGGAGGGGGAACAACATCCCTCCGCGGAGGAGGCGGTGCCCGCCGCGTGTCCCGCGTCCCCCACCAGCGCTCCCAAATTGCGCTGCAGGCGCGAGGAGTCTGTCCCAGGGGAGGGTGAGGCAGTCGAGGCTGCCCAGCCGCTGCCTCCTGGGGATGGCGTGGAAGATCTGCCTGTCGTGGGGGGCGTGGGGCCAGCGGAGGACCGGAGTGCATCATCACGCCCGGCAACCAAATTTTAATTTGATTTTACGTTTTTAAGTTTAATTTGTTTGAATTGCCGGTGCTTTTAGTGTCCCCCTTCCCTTTTATAGGGGGCACTGGGGAAAATTGTGATTTTAGTGCCCAAAAAAAAAACACAAAAAAAAAAAGGGGGAAAAAAAAAGGGCCTTGTAAATGTCTGGAGTGTCACCCAGGTCGGGTGGCACCGTTTAATGTTTTATGTTTTTGCAGGTGAACTCCAAAAAGAGTTTCATGCACAAGGACCCCCAGGTCCCTCTGCACCGCAGCATGTTGTAATTTCTTCCCCTTCAAATAATATTCCCTTTTACTGTTTTTTTTCCCAAGGTGGATGACCTCACACTTTCCGAAATTCTATTCCATCTGCCAAACCTTAGCCCATTCGCTTAACCTATACAAATCTCCTTGCAGCCTCTCTGAGTCCTCCACACAACCCGCTTTCCCACTAATCTTTGTGTCATCTGCAAATTTTGTTGCATTACACTCTGTCCCCTCTTCCAGGTCATCTATGTATATTGCAAACAGTTGTGGTCCCAGCACCGATCCCTGTGGCACACCACTAACCACCGATTTCCAACCCGAAAAGGACCCATTTATCCCGACTCTCTGCTTTCTGTTAGCCAGCCAATTCTCTACCCATGCTAATACATTTCCTCTGATGCCGCGTACCTCTATCTTCTGCAGTAACCTTTTGTGTGGCACCTTATTGAATGTCTTTTGGAAATCTAAATACACCACATCCATCGGTACACCTCTATCCATCATGCTCGTTATATCCTCAAAGAATTCCAGTAAATTAATTAAACATGATTTCCCCTTCATGAATCCATGCTGTGTCTGCTTGATTGCACTATTCCTATCTAGATATCCCGCTATTTCTTCCTTAATGATAGCTTCAAGCATTTTCCTCACAACAGATGTTAAACTAACCGGCCTATAGTTACCTGCCTTTTGCCTGCCCCCTTTTTTAAACAGAGGCGTTACATTAGCTGCTTTCCAATCCGCTGGTACCTCCCCAGAGTCCAGAGAAGTTTGGTAGATTATAAAGAATGCATCTGCTATAACTTCCACCATCTCTTTTAATACCCTGGGATGCATTTCATCAGAACCAGGGGACTTGTCTACCTTGAGTCCCATTAGCCTGTCCAGCACTACCCCCCCCTAGTGATAGTGATTGTCTCAAGGTCCTCCCTTCCCACATTCCTGTGGCCTGCAACTGTACAGGGTATTGGTCAGGCCGCACCTGGAGTACTGCGTGCAGTTTTGGTCACCTTACTTAAGGAAGGATATACTGGCTTTGGAGGGGGTACAGAGACGATTCACTCGGCTGATTCCGGAGATGAGAGGGTCACCTTATGATGATAGATTGAGTAGACTGGGTCTTTACTCGTTAAGAGTTCAGAAGGATGTGGGGTGATCTTATAGAAACATTTAAAATAATGAAAGGGATAGACAAGTTAGAGGCAGAGAGGTTGTTTCCACTGGTCGGGGAGACTAGAACTAGGGGGCACAGCCTCAAAATATGGGGGAGCCAATTTAAAACCGAGTTGAGAAGGAATTTCTTCTCCCAGAGGGTTGTGAATCTGTGGAATTCTCTGCCCAAGGAAGCAGTTGAGGCTGGCTCATTGAATGTATTCAAGTCAAAGATAGATAGATTTTTACCCAATAAGGGAATTAAGGGTTATGGGGAACGGGCGGGTAAGTGGAGCTGAGTCCACGGCCAGATCAGCCATGATCTTGTTGAATGGCGGAGCAGGCTCGAGGGGCTAGATGGCGGGAGTCGAGAGAGGCAGCGGCCTATAAAAGGCTCAGCAGTCCGGGGAGCGTCGAGAGAGGCGGTAGTCGAGAGAGGCAGCGGCCTATAAAAGGCTCAGCAGTCCGGGGAGCGACGAGAGAGGCGGGAGTCGAGAGAGGCAGCGGCCTATAAAAGGCTCAGCAGTCCGGGGAGCGTCGAGAGAGGCGGGAGTCCAGAGAGGCAGCGGCCTATAAAAGGCTCAGCAGTCCGGGGAGCGTCGAGAGAGGCGGGAGTCGAGAGAGGCAGCGGCCTATAAAAGGCTCAGCAGTCCGGGGAGCGTCGAGAGAGGCGGGAGTCGAGAGAGGCAGCGGCCTATAAAAGGCTCAGCAGTCCGGGGAGCGTCGAGAGAGGCGGGAGTCGAGAGAGGCAGCGGCCTATAAAAGGCTCAGCAGTCCGGGGAGCGTCGAGAGAGGCGGGAGTCGAGAGAGGCGTGACTTGTGCAGCTCCAGCTGAGAGAAGTCAAAAAGAAGTAGAAAGAAATCAAAAGGTGACGTCACAGCCAATGTGGTAAGTGATTGGCTGCTGATTGGTGAGTAGTTTTTCTTTTTCTTTATTAATCAGTAACTTTTAACATTGTTGTCGGCAATTTAAGTGTATCTAAGGGTTAAGTCATGGCAGGACAGCTCGGTCACGTGATATGCTCCTCCTGTACCATGTGGGAACATGGGGACAACACCAGTGTCCCTGACGACTACATGTGCGGGAAGTGTGTCCACCTCCGGCTACTGACGGTCCGCGTTGCGGAGTTGGAGCTGAAGGTGGATTCACTCTGGAGCATCCACGATGCTGAGAATGACGTGAGTATCACGTGTAGCGAGTTGGTCTTACCGCAGGAGAAGGGTCCACAGCCAGCGAGGGAATGGAAGACCAGCAGGAAGAGTAGTGCAAGGAAGGTAGTGCAGGGGTCCCCTGTGGTCATCCCACTGCAAAACAGATACACTGCTTTGAGTGCTGTTGAGGGGGATGACTCATCAGGAGCGGGCAGCAGCAGCCAAGTTCATGGCACCGTGGCTGGCTTTGTTGCACAGGAGGGCAGGAAAAAGAGTGGGCGAGCGATAGTGATAGGGGATTCAATTGTAAGGGGAATAGATAGGCGTTTCTGCGGCCGCAACCGAGACTCTAGGAAGGTATGTTGCCTCCCTGGTGCAAGGGTCAAGGATGTCTCGGAGCGGGTGCAGGACATTCTAAAAAGGGAGGGAGAACAGCCAGTTGTCGTGGTGCACATTGGTACCAATGACATAGGTAAAAAAAGGGATGAGTTCCTACGAAATTAATTTAAGGAGCTAGGAGCTAAATTAAAAAGTAGGACCTCAAAAGTAGTAATCTCGGGATTGCTACCAGTGCCACGTGCTAGTCAGAGTAGGAATCACAGGATAGCGCAGATGAATACGTGGCTTGAGCAATGGTGCAGCAGGGAGGGATTCAAATTCCTGGGGCATTGGAACCGGTTCTGGGGGAGGTGGGACCAGTACAATCCGGACGGTCTGCACCTGGGCAGAATCGGAACCAATGTCCTCGGGGGAGTGTTTGCTAGTGCTGTTGGGGAGGAGTTAAACTAATATGGCAGGGGGATGGGAACCAATGCAGGGAGATAGAGGGAAACAAAAAGGAGGCAAAAACAAAAGACAGAAAGGAGATGAGGAAAAGTGGAGGGCAGAGAAACCCAAGGCAAAGAACAAAAAGGGCCATTGTACAGCAAAATTCTAAAAGGACAGAGGGTGTTAAAAAAACAAGCCTAAAGGCTTTGTGTCTTAATGCAAGGAGTATCCGCAATAAGGTGGATGAATTAACTGTGCAAATAGATGTTAACAAATATGATGTGATTGGGATTACGGAGACGTGGCTCCAGGATGAGCAGGGCTGGGAACTCAACATCCAGGGGTATTCAACATTCAGGAAGGATAGAATAAAAGGAAAAGGAGGTGGGGTAGCATTGCTGGTTAAGGAGGAGATTAAGGCAATAGTTAGGAAGGACATTAGCTTGGATGATGTGGAATCTATATGGGTAGAGCTGCAGAACACCAAAGGGCAAAAAACGTTAGTGGGAGTTGTGTACAGACCTCCAAACAGTAGTAGTGATGTTGGGGAGGGCATCAAACATGAAATTAGGGGTGCGTGCAATAAAGGTGCAGCAGTTATAATGGGTGACTTTAATATGCACATCGATTGGGCTAACCAAACTGGAAGCAATACGGTGGAGGAGGATTTTCTGGAGTGCATAAGGGATGGTTTTTTAGACCAATATGTCGAGGAACCAACTAGGGGGGAGGCCATCTTAGACTGGGTGTTATGTAATGAGAGAGGATTAATTAGCAATCTCGTTGTGCGAGGCCCCTTGGGGAAGAGTGACCATAATATGGTGGAATTCTGCATTGGGATGGAGAATGAAACAGTTAATTCAGAGACCATGGTCCAGAACTTAAAGAAGGCTAACTTTGAAGGTATGAGGCGTGAATTGGCTGGGATGGATTGGCGAATGATACTTAAGGGGTTGACTGTGGATGGGCAATGGCAGACATTTAGAGACCGCATGGATGAACTACAACAATTGTACATTCCTGTCTGGCATAAAAATAAAAAAGGGAAGGTCGCTCAACCGTGGCTATCAAGGGAAATCAGGGATAGTATTAAAGCCAAGGAAGTGGCATACAAATTGGCCAGAAATAGCAGCGAACCTGGGGACTGGGAGAAATTTAGAACTCAGCAGAGGAGGACAAAGGGTTTGATTAGGGCAGGGAAAATGGAGTATGAGAAGAAGCTTGCAGGGAACATTAAGACGGATTGCAAAAGTTTCTATAGATATGTAAAGAGAAAAAGGTTAGTAAAGACAAATGTAGGTCCGCTGCAGTCAGAATCAGGGGAAGTCATAACGGGGAACAAAGAAATGGCGGACCAATTGAACAAGTACTTTGGTTCGGTATTCACGAAGGAGGACACGAACAACCTTCCGGTTATAAAAGGGGTCGGGGGGTCTAGTAAGGAGGAGGAACTGAGGGAAATCCTTATTAGCCGGGAAATTGTGTTGGGGAAATTGATGGGATTGAAGGCCGATAAATCCCCAGGGCCTGATGGACTGCATCCCAGAGTACTTAAGGAGGTGGCCTTGGAAATAGTGGATGCGTTGACAGTCATTTTCCAACATTCCATTGACTCTGCATCAGTTCCTATGGAGTGGAGGATAGCCAATGTAACCCCACTATTTAAAAAAGGAGGGAGAGAGAAAACAGGGAATTATAGACCAGTCAGCCTGACATCGGTAGTGGGTAAAATGATGGAATCAATTATTAAGGATGTCATAGCAGTGCATTTGGAAAGAGGTGACATGATAGGTCCAAGTCAGCATGGATTTGTGAAAGGGAAATCATGCTTGACAAATCTTCTGGAATTTTTTGAGGATGTTTCCAGTAGAGTGGACAAGGGAGAACCAGTTGATGTGGTATATTTGGACTTTCAGAAGGCGTTCGACAAGGTCCCACACAAGAGATTGATGTGCAAAGTTAGAGCACATGGGATTGGGGGTAGTGTACTGACATGGATTGAGAACTGGTTGTCAGACAGGAAGCAAAGAGTAGGAGTAAATGGGTACTTTTCAGAATGGCAGGCAGTGACTAGTGGGGTACCGCAAGGTTCTGTGCTGGGGCCCCAGCTGTTTACACTGTACATTAATGATTTAGATGAGGGGATTAAATGTAGTATGTCCAAATTTGCGGATGACACTAAGTTGGGTGGCAGTTTGAGCTGCGAGGAGGATGCTGTGAGGCTGCAGAGCGACTTGGATAGGTTAGGTGAGTGGGCAAATGCATGGCAGATGAAGTATAATGTGGATAAATGTGAGGTTATCCACTTTGGTGGTAAAAACAGAGAGACAGACTATTATCTGAATGGTGACAGATTAGGAAAAGGGAAGGTGCAACGAGACCTGGGTGTCATGGTACATCAGTCATTGAAGGTTAGCATGCAGGTGCAGCAGGCGGTTAAGAAAGCAAATGGCATGTTGGCCTTCATAGCGAGGGGATTTGAGTACAGGGGCAGGGAGGTGTTGCTACAGTTGTACAGGGCATTGGTGAGGCCACACCTGGAGTATTGTGTACAGTTTTGGTCTCCTAACCTGAGGAAGGACATTCTTGCTATTGAGGGAGTGCAGCGAAGATTCACCAGACTGATTCCCGGGATGGTGGGACTGACCTATCAAGAAAGACTGGATCAACTGGGCTTGTATTCACTGGAGTTCAGAAGAATGAGAGGGGACCTCATAGAAACGTTTAAAATTCTGACGGGGTTAGACAGGTTAGATGCAGGAAGAATGTTCCCAATGTTGGGGAAGTCCAGAACCAGGGGACACAGTCTAAGGATAAGGGGTAAGCCATTTAGGACCGAGTTGAGGAGAAACTTCTTCACCCAGAGAGTGGTGAACCTGTGGAATTCTCTACCACAGAAAGTTGTTGAGGCCAATTCACTAAATATATTCAAAAAGGTGTTAGATGAAGTCCTTACTACTCGGGGGATCAAGGGGTATGGCGAGAAAGCAGGAATGGGGTACTGAAGTTGAATGTTCAGCCATGAACTCATTGAATGGCGGTGCAGGCTCGAAGGGCCGAATGGCCTGCTCCTGCACCTATTTTCTATGTTTCTATATTTCTATTACTCCTGTTCCTAATCCTTATGTTCTGTAACATACTGTGACCCAGCTTTTGCTCACCTGGGCTCATTTCTCCTTGTGTGGCTCGGTATCAAATTCTTGTACCTTGTGCCTTATCACACTCGCGTGAAGCGCCGTGGGACATTTCAGTGCGATCAAGGCGCTACATCAATACCAGTAGTTGTTGATGATGTTGTTGTCAAGGCGGAGACAAGATGGCGGCTGGTGGCGGGGCCAACGCGTGACGACGGGGGGGGGGGGCGGGGCGGGGCGGCAGGCTGGGGGGCGTGGTCAGGCACGACCAGAGCGGGCCGGGGGGGCGGGGCCAGGCCCCACCAGAGCGGACCGGGGGGGGCGGAGCTCCGTCCCACGTGACGCGGCGGCGGCGGGTGCAGCGGCTGTAGTCTCGCGAGAGCGGTTCGCGCGCGCGCGAGCGAGCGGGCGGGCAAGCGAGCGCGGGGAGGCGAGAGTCTGAGCGGCGGGTCGATGGCGTCGCTCGCAAGTTTCCCACAGGTAAAGGCGGCGGCCGAGAGAGGGGCGGCAGGGCCGGCGGGCCGCCCCGGTCCGCGGGGAGCCCGCCCCGGGCACAGTCCCGGCCCCCGGTCCCGCCAGGCGCACTGCGGCCTGGGCCTCGAGTACCGCAGCACGGCCGGGGCAGGGACGGCCCACACCCCGGGGCGGGGAGAGACTGTAATGGAGGAGCCCGGGGGAGGGACAAAATGGAGGGCAGCAAGGACGATAAAATGGATGACAGGAGTGTGGAAGGATAAAATGGAGGGGAGGGAGGGGAGAGATGGATGGATAAAATGGAGGGGAGGGAGAGATAAAATGGAGGGGAGAGATGGAAGGATAAAATGGAGGGGAGAGATGGAAGGATAAAATGGAGGGGAGAGATGGAAGGATAAAATGGAGGGGAGGGAGGGAAGGATAAAATGGAGGGGAGGGAGGGAAGGATAAAATGGAGGGGAGGGAGGGAAGGATAAAATGGAGGGGAGGGAGGGAAGGATAAAATGGAGTGAAGGATAAAATGGAGGGGAGGGAGGGAAGGATGAAATGGAGGGAGGGAGGAAGGATAAAATGAGGGGAGGGAGGGAAGGATAAAATGGAGGAAAGGGGGAAGGATAAAATGGAGGGGAGAGGGAAGGATAAAATGGAGGGAAGTGAGGGAAGGATAAAATGGAGGGGAGAGATGGAAGGATAAAATGGAGGGGAGAGATGGAAGGATAAAATGAAGGGAGGGAAGGATAAAATGGAGGAAAGAGGGGAAGGAAAAATGGAGGGGAGTGAGGGAAGTATAAAATGGAGGGGAGAGGGGGAAGGAT